>NC_073385.1:44689730-44929730 GCF_028641065.1 Leucoraja erinaceus
ACCGTAGATAGTTAAACTTTGCATTGCTCGCACAGCTTCAGCCCATAAAGTGTGATTTGAGTGTAAAAAAAAGGGGGGAAATCCTTTTTATCATCAGAAAGCAGTGAATCTTTGAAAATATTATTTAATTCCCGGGTATCCATAACGTTCTGCAAAATGCACATATTTATTAATTGTAGACATTAACTGAAACGCAATTAAGATAAGATAGCATTAAGGCTCAGAGGACTGCTCGGCCGCAGATTGGTTTGCAGATAAGCTGGTAGCATAAATTATTTACTAAGCATGAAGAAAAGAAGCACCTTAAACACATTAAGTTTGTGGCCATGTTATTTTACCTCGACTCCAGCAACCTTTCCTGTTCAATTAGAGGCAGAGGAGGAGAGGTCTGATGTGTTCTTTCCAATGTTCATAACATCAGATTAAAATTTCATCTCTTGCTCCTGGCAGGTCAATCTGATTAGGAGATAAAGAATATTTTTTATGTATTTAATAACAAAATATACAAATCCTTAGCTTACTACCTGTCTGCAGGCATATAAAACCTGTCGTTATAAACTTTGAGGATTAAGGCAGAAGTAATTCATTTTCATAAATCTACCCAGGTCTGAAATCGAGGAGCAGTTTTTCAGAAAGAATTGGCGGAAAGACAATGGAAATGGAAAATGGGTAGTTTCTGTAACGTGCACCCAAGACCACACCATGAACACTGTGTGGCATGTTGGAATCAACCCTGCCTTCTCAATTTAACAGCAAACCTCCAGGGCAGCCTGCCAAAATGTAGTGTGTGTAAAACTGTAAACACCTTTATAAAGAACTAGTTTACAATGTTACACATCACATGCTCTGGAAATCTGATCTATTTACTGTTTTTCATTTGTCCTTTCTCTTTCTAATATGTTTGATAAAATCATTGCATTTTCACGTATATATTTCAGAAAGACACGATGAAACCAAAATGTATTCCACCTTAAATGGTCAAGAAATAATCACAATATATTGTAGTGGAACTTTGGGAACTAGCAGCAAATGTACTTGCAATTTTCAGGTTAAAGTTCAACACTTCACAAAAAAAATATTTGCATGACTGGAGATTTAAAATATTCAATACACTAGCATAAGGGGGCAGAACAATAGAAGACAGTCATTCATTCTGCCCAACAATTAATTTTCCATGAAGTTAGAGCTAGAACTATAGGGAGAGTGTGAGCAGGCTAGGACTTCATTCCTTGGAGTGCAGAGAATGAGGGGTGATCTTATAGAGGTGTATAAGATCATGAGGGGAATATATAGGGTAAATGCAGTCTTTTACCTGGTATTGGGGAATTAAGAAGCAGAACACTTAGGTTAAGGTGAGAGGGGAAAGATATAATAGGAACCTCAAGTCAAGTCAAGTCAAGTCAAGTTTATTTGTCACATACACATACGAGATGTGCAGTGAAATGAAAGTGGCAATGCTCGCGGACTTTTGTGCAAAAGACAAACAACCAAACAACCAAACAAACTATAAACACAATCATAACACACATATTCTTTTACATAATAAATAATGGAAGGAAAAACGTTCAGTAGAGTTAGTCCCTGGTGAGATAGGTGTTTACAGTCCGAATGGCCTCTGGGAAGAAACTCCTTCTCAACCTCTCCGTTCTCACCGTATGGTAACGGAGGAGTTTGCCTGACCGTAGCAGCTGGAACAGTCCGTTACAGAGGTGAAAGGGGTCTCTCATGATATTGTTGGCTCTGGAGTTGCACCTCCTGATGTATAGTTCCTGCAGCGGGGCAAGTGAAGTTCCCATAGTACGTTCGGCCGAACGCACTACTCTCTGCAGAGCCTTCTTGTCCTTGGCAGAGCAATTCCCAAACCAGATGGAAATGTTCCTGGACAAGATGCTTTCCACCGCCGCTGCGTAGAAGCACTGGAGGATCCTCGGAGACACTCTGAATTTCCTCAATTGCCTGAGGTGGTAAAGGCGCTGCCTTGCCTTACTCACGAGTGCTGAGGCGTGTGATGCCCATGTTATATCCTCGGAGATGCGGACTCCCAGATATTTAAAACAGTTCACCCTATCCACAGGATCCCCATTTATCCTCAATGGAGTGTACGTCCTCGGATGATGTTGCTCCTAAAGTCCATGACCAGCTCTGAGGGGCAACCTATTCACACGGAGAGTGGTAGATATATGGAATGAGCTTCCAGAGGAGGTAGTTGTTGCAGGTACAATAACAACAATTTAAAAAAAACATTTGGACAGGTACATGAATAGGAAAAAATAAGAATTTTATGGGTCAAACACAGGCAGGTGGGACAAGTGTAAATAGGGAATCTTGGTTGGCAGGGGTAAATCGGGCTGACCGACCTGTTTCCATGTTTATGACTCTATTCATCATAAGTTATTTAGAACAGACACTCAAAGGGTAATTAGAACTACTAAATAATGCCTTGTATGTCTTATTGCAAAGCTAAATTTAAGGCAAGTGCTCTGGACACATCAATTGACTAATTGTATGGGTTTTAAACCAGGTTCAATTATTCTTTGTCACAGTCTAAAGATTAAAATTCAAAGGGCAATCTTCTCACATGACTCACCAGTCCAGGCTTTTCATTTTACTGCTTTGCCTTTACCTTTTCTTGACCTAAATGCCCCAGCATACTATTATCTTATCTAATGCACTCCCAAAGTAGTCAGAGGCTACCAGAATAAAAGAAAATGCTATTTGAAATGTGTTGGATGTCAATGCAGATGCATCGTGGGACCTAGGTTATAGAAAAATAAGCCAAATGATTTTGTGCACGCATTGCCACCGTACATGTTTAAATCCCTGAGAAAGCACTGCTTTAATCGCGTTCTACGGATTTCCTGTTTTTTGGTATAATTTTGTCTTTAAGTTGATTTTTGCTTAACTAAAACCTTGGGACAACGTTGGCTATTTAAATTGGATTCTCCAAAAGTTACTGCCCCCGTATTTATACACAATGGACTTAATGGGGAAAATGCAATTGAAACATGTGTAGACTGAAAAGAATTGCAAATAATATCATTTGAGACAAGTTTGTGGCATTGTTTCAGAGGCTGGGGTCAGCACTTACATGACCAATGTGTGAATTATTTATTTCTCTCAAAAGCTGCAAATAAATGCCATTATTCTTTTAGAGATACAGTGTGGAAACAGGCCCTTCAGCCAATCGCATCCATGCTGACCATGTTATCCCACTTTTGCATCCTTCACACTTGGAGCAATTTACAGACGGCAATTAACCTACAAACCGGCACATTTTTGGAATGTTGGAGGAAACCCACGCGGTCACAGCGAGAATGTATAGACTTTACACAGACAACACCCGAGGTCAGGATCGACCCTGGGTCTCTGGCGCTGTGAGGTAGCAGCTCTATCACTGCGCCACTGTGCCGCCCTTACTGTAGATAAAATCCAATATGATATTAGATAGAATTGCTGACACAAAATTTAATGACAAGAATTTGATGACTTTAATTTAGAACAAGAGGGATGTTTTAAATTGTGGTAGGAACATTTATTTCCTCGTGTTTCTGCCGATGTTCAATAAGATCATGACTGATACGTGCACCCACTTTTTCAATTAATGTCTTGGTTCGACAAAGTCTATCCATCCCAAACTTAAAAATAAAAAATTTGCCCAGCATCAATTGTCATTTGTGCACGGGATTTCCATATTTCCACTACCCATTGCCTGGAGAGCATATTTAAAATTTGTTCCTGAAATGCTCTCGCTTTTAGACAATGCCATCACTGTAGTTAAACATCAGAGAGAAGGAATATTGTTTCAAGAAAAAGCACAATGCTAATTTTGTAAAAAAATTACAGGAAGAAACAAGTATGCCAATGCTGCCCTTAATATTTTGCAATTATAGCTGTGTTAAAAGAACATAAGGAAATACGATGAATGGGACAATTCTGTTCTGTGCCCCACTAGACCATGTATTAGTTACACTGTTATGGGTACTAATCTACCCACTAAATCTCTAAGGAAATGTTCCAAGTAAATATTTTCTAATCCACGAACACAATCAAGCAGAGGTAGACTGGGGGTCAGAGTGGTGCAGCTGGATTTAATCCTGACATTGGGTGCTGTCTGTGAGGAGTTTGCATGTTCTCTGTGTGACTGCTTGGTCTTCCTCTAGGTTTCATTTGTTTCCTCCAAAACCCCGAGACTTGCAACATGGGTTAATTGGCCATGTGGGTTGCCCCAAGTGTGTATGTGGATCGGAAAGGCGCGGGGAAAGTTGCTAGAAATGTGGGGAAATCAAAATGGGAATAGTGAGCAGAAAACAAAGTTTTGGAGGAACTCAGCACGTCAGGCAGCATCTGTGGAGGGAATGGACAGACGACTTTGTAACACAAGAAAATAGGATGAACACGACAATGCAGACCATCAAGTCTGTGACCCACATGTATTAGTTACACTGTTATGGGTTCTATTCCACCCACTATGCCATGTGTTCATTCTCTTCCACAGATGTTGCCCGACCCACTGAGTTCCTTCAGCACTTTGTTTTTTGTTCAAGATTCTGGCACCTTCAGTTTCTGATGGTTTCCAAATGGGAATTAGAGTAGGATTGCTTCACACGGGGCTGAAGGGCCTGATTCCGTAGGAACAAGGAACTGTAGATGCTGGTTACTAAACAAAAGGACACAAAGCACAGGTCAGGCAGAACATGGATAGGTATCGTTTTGGGTCGAGCTCTTTCAGATTGATTTTCCGGGGGGGGATGGGGGGGGGATGAGGGGGATGGGGGGGGGGGGGGATGGGGGGGGGGGGGGGGGGGGGAGGGTGATGACAGCTGGAAGAGGGGAGAGGCAGTACAAAGCATGGGAGGTAATATGTGGACACAGGCAAGGAGGGATTTCTGCCGATCACAGAGAGCTAGTCTGCCACAGCAAACCCAGGGATAATGTAGGAAAGTTTAGCAGAAATTGAACCATCATAAAAACTAGCAAAATTGTTAAACTGATACGTTTTCAGAGACTTACATCCACTTTAAAATTTAATCATAGAATAATAGCATACAAATGCTTGACGGTTTCTCATTTAAATTCTCCTTACACTTTTATAAGAGGGTCTCGTGCTTGTGAAAAATAAATAAGTTAATACATCTGCTTAAGCAGCAGGAGGGGAAATTTCATATAATGTACATTGAGTGATCTGCTGTGAATATTTCATGATATAATTTCAATGATGTGGGAAAAGATTGTGCACCACTATGGCTGAAAGCAAGGTCAAAAAGACGTAAAGGTTAACAGAAGTATTAAGTAGGCATTTTAGCAATTATTTCATGCCATTCACAATTTCTATCCCAAAGCTTATTCGAGCCAACAGTTTCCTTTTGAAATGTGAGCAGTGCTGTTGGGTAGGTAAGTGTTGCCAATCACTTGGCACCCAGCAGGGTGGGTATGACAGCAAGTGAAATTAATGAGCTGCTAGTGGTAGTTTTGGTTTCAGCATAAAACTGGTCAAAGATGAATGACACGAATAGCAAATTTTACAGGGAATTGAGTTATTTCCTGATCAAAATGTTGGTTTCTTTGTGAAAAGGTTGCAATCCCTTGGCTTTGGCGGTGCATCACCCAGTGCAGTGGCGCAGTGGGCAGCGCAGTAGAGCAGCGGTAGAGTTGCTTCAGACCCAGGTTTGATCCTGACTACGGACGCTATCCTGTACGGAGTTTGTACATTCTCCCTGTGATCATACAGGTTTTCTCCGGGAATTTTTTTTGATGTCTACATGCTCAGGCAGAATTATATCTGAAACCCTTGATTATAGGTTTGCCTACACAGTGTTACTGATAATAAACTCTTCAGCTCATTTGAGATTCTTCTGAGGCAGGAAGTAAATGTGAATTAAATAGCCTCCGTGATCCTTCAAAAACTTCCTCTGCTTTCTTAGCTTAAGATGCATTTTCACCATTTATATTCTGCATAGCTTTCATACAGTCTGTTCTTAGCTAACGGTAATGTTCTTGTTCTTAATTCTATTTTCTATTAAAACTGCTAGTCAAAAATATCTGATTAAATATGGCCATCATGCTAATTGTGTGCTAACATTTGGTAAATTTAGCTAATCCACATGATCCATGATCCAAACCATCTTTTGATAGGTACGGTGACACAGAGGCGCAGCTGGCAGAGCTGCTGCATCACAGCACCAGAGACCCGGGTTCGATCCTGACCCTGGGTTGTGTCTGGGTGAAGTTTGTATGTTCTCCCTGTGACTGTGTGGGTTTCCTCTGGGGGCACTGGTTTCCTCCAACATCCCAAGGATATGTGGGCTTGTAGGTTAATTGGCCTCTATAAATTGTCCCTAGTGTGTAGGCAGTGGATGTGAAAGTGGGATAATATAAAACGGGTCATCAATTTCTCAGCACAGACTCAGTGAACCGAAGGTCTTGTTTCCATGCTGTATCTCTAAACTAAACTAAATTGTCTTAATTGTCTAATTAAATCAAAAATAATTTGCAGCAGGTCTGCAGAAAATGACTATCATTGGAAGTTTGAAGGAAACACAAAAGAAACACTGAGCTCTTAGTGCTGTTAAATTGTAAACATGCCTTTTCTGAACAGATCCAACCATCACACATGGCAGGCTTGAAAATCCCTTCCTGTAATTTAACATAAGTATTGAGCTAAATGACCACTGCTGCATGAACGACACCATTGGAGGTTTGCTAGGGACTCATTGCTTTGAAATAGTTTGAGGTAAAGTAAATTAGCTTAATACCCAGGGAATCAGCTGTTATTTTTAAAGTACCACTGTTATCCTTTCATGCGGTGATAATCTTCACTCATTCCCAGTGGCAGAATGTTTACACTTTAACAAGAACCTTAAGCTCCAAAATAGAATTATTCTTCTACTCTATCCCTCAGGCAGAGGCTGCTGTTATAAACTCCTCCTGACACACACCTCTTCTGAGAAAGAGTTGATCTACAGTGGCTTGCAAAAGTATTCATACCCCTTGAACTTTTCCGCATTTTGTCAAGTTATAACCACAGACGTAAATGTATTTTATTGAGATTTTATGTGATAGACCAACACAAAGTGGCGCATAATTGTGAAGTGGAAGGAAAATGATACATGGTTTTCAATTTTTTTTACAAATAAAAAACTGAAAAGTGTGGCGTGCAAAAGTATTTAGCCCCCTTTACTCTGATACCCCTAAATAAAATCCAGTGCAACCAATTGCCTTCAGAAGTCACCTAATTAGTAAATAGAGTCCACTTGTGTGTAATCTAATCTCAGTATAAATACAGCTGTTCTGTGAAGGCCTCAGAGGTTTGTTAGAGAACATTAGTGAACAAACAGCATCATGAAGCCCAAGATTCACACCAGACAGGTCAGGGATAGAGTTGTGGAGAAGTTTAAAGCAGGGTTAGGTTATAAAAAAATATCCCAAGCTTTGAACATCTCACGGAGCACTGTTCAATCCATCATCCGAAAATGGAAAGAGTATGGCACAACTGCAAACCTACCAAGACATGGCCGTCCACCTAAACTGACAGGCCGGGCAAGGAGAGCATTGATCAGAGAAGTAGCCAAGAGGCCCATGGTAACTCTGGAGGAGCTGCAGAGATCCACAGCTCAGGTGGGAGAATCTGTCCACAGGACAACTATTAGTCGTGCACTCCACAAATCGGGCCTTTATGGAAGAGTGGCAAGAAGAAAGCCATTGTTGAAAAAAAGCCATAAGAAGTCCCGTTTGCAGTTTACCATAAGCCATGTGGGGGACACAGCAAACATGTGGAGGAAGGTGCTATGGTCAGATGAGACCAAAATTGAAGTTTTTGGCCTAAATGCAAAACGCTATGTGTGGCGGAAAACTAACACTGCACATCACCCTGAACACACCATCCCCACTGTGAAACATGGTGGTGGCAGCATCATGCTGTGGAGATGCTTTTCTTCAGCAGGGACAGGGAAGCTGGTCAGAGTTGATGGGAAGATGGATGGAGCCAAATACAGGGAAATCTTGGAAGAAAACCTGTTAGAGTCTGCAAAAGACTTGAGACTGGGGCAGAGGTTCACCTTCCAGCAGGACAACGACCCTAAACATACAGCCAGAGCTACAATGGAATGGTTTAGATCAAAGCATATTCATGTGTTAGAATGGCCCAGTCAAAGTCTAGACCTAAATCCAATTGAGAATCTCTGGCAAGACTTGAAAATTGCTGTTCACGGACGCTCTCCATCCAATCTGACTGAGCTTGAGCTATTTTGCAAAGAAGAATGGGCAAACATTTCAGTCTCTAGATGTGCAGAGCTGGTAGAGACATACCCCAAAAGACTTGCAGCTGTAATTGCAGCGAAAGGTGGTTCTACAAAGTATTGACTCAGGGGGGCTGAATACTTTTGCACGCCACACTTTTCAGTTTTTTATTTGTAAAAAAATTTGAAAACCATGTATCATTTTCCTTCCACTTCACAATTATGCACCACTTTGTGTTGGTCGATCACATAAAATCCCAATAAAATACATTTACGTTTGTGGTTGTAACGTGACAAAATGTGGAAATGTTCAAGGGGTATGAATACTTTTGCAAGCCACTGTACATTGCCTTTGGGGGAAATTGGCGGAGGACTGGCCAAATTTGTGTGCCTTCCAGCACAGTGATGAATGCTGTGGTGGATGTTTGTGTTAAATTTTTTGTGTGTTTTTTGTGTGTTCTTTTTCATTGTACCGCTGCTGGCAAATTAATTTCACTTGCACTTTATGTGCAATGTGACGAATAAAACTGATTGTTGATTGGTGTTCTTCACCTATGCTGCCAACATAAAACAATTACATTCTATTAATCCAACAGCCATTGCCAAGTAGAGGGATTTGGGCTTTCATGCATAGTCTGGGTATTTTGGATTATCAAAAACTGTGGGATGTGGGATTTTGATTATCAAAAGCTAGTAACATATTCAATAATAAATCAAACTACAGACATTTCTCCGACCTCCGCAATAGGCAATTTACTAAAACTCACACCGAGATAAACAACTGCCTAGTGCAATCAAGGCAGTTTGTAATTTCACAACACTGTACGATCACTCAAGTTTACATCAGAAACAAGTCGGCAATGGCGGAGGTGCTTACCCAGAAGGCTACGTGCCACGGGAAATGCCCCAACAGCGAGACTCGGTGATTCTGACTTTGGTAAAATCTGACAGTTCACAGAACATAACCCTTATATAAATTGCAGAGTGCCAGTATAGGACAAAGCAAGTCCAGAAAATGTTTTATTACAAGCACAATGATTTACATAGGATTTCATTGCCTTGGGGGTGATATATCAATAGCAATGTATGTACAGATATTTAATACCCAATAAAAGCTAACAATAATCACAATCTATACATGCGGATTGATAATATCTATATTTATTCCTTGAGTGATACAGAAATTACCTCTGTAATTCTCTTTGCCATGTAAAACACTGAATTCACATTCGACCTGTGAAAAACATGGATTTCCCCAATGTAATTAATGTTTGTTGGCAGTATCCTCTCATTTTGTTGTGCTAGATGTGTTTAGACTAATGCCAAGGCATTGTTCACTCCATTGACATAAATCCAATCATTTTACCCCTGGAATCTTGCATATTAGCTTTTCCCCGGGACCATTCCAATTTTCCAGCTGCCGGCATGTTTCACTATGGTGGTTGAAGAACAATCCACACTTTACTAGAGAAGAATTTTCAAAGTGGAATTAACTTTGCTAATCATTTGATAATGTTTAGTTAATTCATATGCAGCTATTCTGATCCAGGTCTTAGTGGATATGATTTTTCAGCTCACAATGGCCTGCAAATTGATGGCAATGCTAGTTTTGCAGTGGAAGTGGGTGGAGGTGATGGGGATAGGGACAGACAATACTATGTCCTGAAGTAGGGGGACTGCTGAAATATGCAATCGCGGAGCATTTATATTGACCTGTCACTTTATGAACATACATGTTGGTTCAATTCTAATTATTAAAGTTAATTTTCACCTTGAAGAAGTAACATTTCAGATTCCAATTTGTAACTAGCCTGATTAAATCCACAGAAGAAAATGCAATTTTGGTACCAAATAAAAACAACTCTGTTAGGGCAGCAGTTTGTTATTAATATTTCAATAATTGAATACAAATCCTAAATCCTTTATGCCCTTTAAAATTAAGAGGAGTCACCCATTCCCTTCTCTCCTATCCCGCTGAGTTACTCCAGCATTTTGTGTCTCCCTTCAAGAGAGCATTATTTAATTTTATTTAATTTGTTCCGAATATTATTTCTTCTCCAGTTTCTTAACAATGTGAACAGCCTAATCTGTTTAATATAAAAATGGGAATAGACATCATTAGTTGGCCACAGATATTTCTCTAAATTCCTTCATAGATAAGACTTCTGGCAATAGTGCATCATGCCCAAGATAGAGTCCATATTTCTTTGCTATACAAGGAAGTTTTTTCTTTTCTTTGGAATATCTACAACAGTTAGCTTGGACGGAAAGGGGAATACGACACATTTCTTCCGTGTTGAACTGAGGACAAATAGGATTATACATCATAACATCGGTCTCTTGACGGAACTTAGGCAAGGCTGGAAATCAAAATTCATTTTGTGGAAAAAAAGAACAATATTAACAATATCCAGATAATTAGTGAGTGTTGCAATGTACACTTACAGTATATATAGAGGAGCTGGCTTATAATGATGGAGGTCTATTTACCTTTGACAATCCTCACTGAACTATTGTGACAACTGAAATGGTGTGATAGAATTTAAACACAATTGGCACATATATGTTTTATATAAAGATTCCGGGGTAAGACCGATAGACCTCTACACCTGACCAAGTAATTTCAAAAGTCTCGAAAAGCATTAATTTAGCCTTAGATCCTCCTTCAGTACAAGATAAACTGTTTATTTGTATGTCGCATAGCCTTTACTTCTTCACCCGTATTTTAATTGTATTTGGAGCAGTGTATTATTGCTGTAAATCACTTATATCAAAATGTCATGCAAATTGCATGGATTCAGTCTGCAGAAAATGAAATTATAAACATTTAAGGTTTTACAAACTTACAATAATACACAAATGATTTTATCTCTTCATTAAATCAAGAGATTTAAGCATTTACATGTATCTGATAAAGCAATTTTGAAACATACTTTAATAATACTTCATTATGCTGAATATCTCTGTAAAAAAAAACTGCAAATTAAAAGGCATTGCTCTGTATAGTTTTTGTTCTGATTCTACTGCCTTCTGTTAAATTTACTTCAAGCTGCAGGGAACAACCTGGACAGGATCATCAATCACACACTTATTGACACATGATGAAACCTGACCAGTGTGGTGATGTTTTAATAAGACGGCCATTAAAGCCCTCAAATAAATTGCAATTTGAAAACAGAACATAATACTGGCAAAGTTTTTCTCATCCATCTTACAACGTGTCATGTAATGTAATTGCGTTGTTAATTTATCCAAGAATTTCCTTGGTACACTGTTTTGCTGGTATCAGTTAATTTCCCAGAAGAATATTTTTCTTCTCTCAGGGTAGAGTAATGTTTCTGCTTAGCATGGCATTAGGCAGAGAGCTAATCAAACCGCTGAAGATCCTGACACATTATCAATGACTCCTCCACTCATTTCCACTCATCTAGCATCAGGCCAATGCAATCACCCTGTTCACCATCATTAGTGACTCTGACAGCAGGATTGCTCAAAAGGCCTGCGGATGATATCAATAATATCGACAGAAGAGTTTGGGCCATTTAAGAACAGAAAGTACTGGCACTCAAAAGGACAAAACTTATTTCAGATCACTGCCAAGGATGTGTGGGTAGAGTTTTGACAAGAGCAGCAGATTGCAAGAGCCCATAAATCAATAGGGAGGAACTAAAATGTGCTGTGATGTTTTGAACAATGTTAAGCTGATTAGATGATCATTTTCCTGAATTATTGCCCAGTGTTTTGTCAATGTGTTAACATGATCGATCTCTCGTGTTCGAAAGCTAGTAGACAGCACGAGATATTATTCCTATTATATTTCCCCCAAAAAAATCTTGTTTATTTTTCCCACCTTAGAGAAGTAGCCCTTGAAGGATTTCAAGACATTTACATTGCTGTGACTTTGAAAAATGTCGTGCAATTCGCCAGTGTTATTTAAATACCATTGTTAATCACTGCATAGGTAAAAATGGATGTCACCATTTCATGTCTATAGTTTCACCATTCTGAGAACGACAGACTGGGGATGGGAATCCAGAAGCAATGAACTTGACATCATCACATTCAACATGCTGCTGGCACAGATTTTTCACTGAATATCAAGTTTCATCCTCCATGTCACTTCTGGTTTGCAGGGACGTGTGGGGGAAGGGACACTGTTGCCAGAATAAAGGCCCACAAAATGGCAGTGCCTTGAATTATTCATGACGTTAAAACATAGTCATAAATATAGTTGATTTTCACTTGTAAATGAGAGATCTTCAAAAAGGCTTAATTTATAGAACATCATTTCATTAGTCTAGAAATATTCAATGAATCTGTTGTTTCTAAAAAAACAAAGCAGAAATAAATGCAAAACAAATCAGGGGCTGACGGCGTTAAAATAATTGTTTTTAAATACAGCCATAGTACACAAATACAAACTGGAATTAAATAATGCGAGATGCAGGAACTTCCAATTTCAGATAAGTTATTTTCTAAGTTTAACTCAAAGATTGGATGATTTCCAAAGCACAGTATTGCATTCCTTAAAACTCATCATGAGAGGTAAAATGTTGTAGAGTACATAACAGAGTAAACTGCTAATCATATAGTTGACTTTGGCATTTCACCCACACAGAAATACACGTGTATGCTTAGATAAATACATAAAACACACACCTTAAAATTGATGTGTCAAATGAGATTTAAATACGGAGGCTTTTAGTGTTCATTAAATGAGCCGTTCTGGTATAAGGGATGCAAGATCTTTTTTCCCTCTTGACCAGGATATAGGTCAGCAGATTCTGCTTAAAATATTGCAGAGTGGAAGAGATTCCGTCCACTCATTTGTACAATGTAACCGAACTTTGAAGTTCAAAAGACTGCATAAAACAGAGCCATTGATTGTAGGCTGGTGGCGCTGTATGGAAAGGAATAAATCATCAGATCTTATTTCAGGAATCATAAGACCAAGGCAGTTATGGCTCATTTAAAGCCAACAGGACGCATTGCTGGTCCTTACCTTTGTGTGAAATAGTAGAAAATATCTTCTATCGTATGTGACACTAATGTAGACACATTCAAACACAGCTGCCAGGCATTTATTGAAGCTAGAGGCTTATTTCATGTTTTAAAGCACCTTTCATTTATGGAAACAGAATCAGAAAAGCTGAGACAATTGCTTCCCATTTAAGGCATGATGGATTTCACAGATTAAAGCAAAACAGATTTAAACCTAAAAGACAAAAAAAATTGGTATTAGGAAATATTGTCACTAGAAAAACTCCAGGGCTGTGCAAATATGAGAAATGATATATCCTGGTTTGCTTTATATAGATATATATTTTGTATGTGCATCACCGAAAGGATGGCTGGTTTGGCAGACATTCTTAGTATGTGAGAATGGAAAGACTGGGGTGGGATGGTAAGAACATAGTCATTCCACTAAAGAAATGTTATTGAAGGAGACATCTCTTCCCTGGATGAGTAAATTGGTCCTGGTTCAGACGTTGGCCTGGTTTGATCAGACCCAAGTAGAAACCATTCAGAACTAGATATCAGTTACAAGAAAAATCCTATAATCTATTATTGAGGCTATGGTAACAAGGCTTTGGAAATCATAATGCGATTGGGGATGACTCTACACAGTTTTATAAAAGGAAATAGTTTTTGATAAATCTGTTGGAAATTGTGGAACTTGAAACTAGCAGGCTGGATTAGGGAACAAGAGATGTCATATATTTAGATTCCATAATACCTTTGTTACTCCAGCACAAAGACAAAGAAGGGTTCTGACCCAAAATGTCACCTACTTGTTTTCTCCAGATATGCTGCCAGACCCGCTAAGTTACTCCAGTATTTTGTGTCTATCTTATTACACTATATTATATCCAGCGTGATTAGCTTGGATTGAAGTCCGATTAATCTACCAGCTACTTTGACAGAAACATTGAAAAGCAGGATAGTTAAAAAAAAGTTACATATTTAAGAAAATGATTTGGATGAACCACACTCAGTCTGAAGAAGGGTCTCGATCCGAAACGTCACCTACTTTGCTCCATAGATGTAGTGGCCATTTGGCCTCTTTTGCATGTCATTGAGGATGGCATGTACCTTTAAATTTTAGACTGCCCATTATATTGTGGGTGGGATTTATGACATGTTTGGGTGTGTTTGGAGCTTAGATGCTTGCGCAGAAGTTTAGTTTTTAGAGACCAAGTATAGTTTGGAGAGACCATGGGGAAGGTTAACCCTTCTACCATGTAAGAGCCACATGTCGGAACATGTAAGATCATGTAAGAACATGTAAGATCATGTAAGAACATGTAAGAACATGTAAGATCATGTAAGAACATGTAAGATCATGTAAGATCATGCGGGATCATGTGGATGCTAGTGTTACGGAGACACAAGGAGTTTTCTAATGTCTAAAGTGATAAGCAGGAGTTCGAAGAAGATTGTAGTAACGAGTCAGAAGAAACTTGGATGTATTTCACTGTTTTCCAGCAACAATAAAGAATTTATTCATCTAAAGACTGTGATTTGAAGTCATATCTGAGAAGAAGCTCTGAAGGTCTCTGTGAGTGAGCTTGCACGCGTTTAGAAGGCACCCCCTTCAACCATGCTCATCCAAATAGCAGCTAGGGTGCTAATTACCTGAAAGATATGAAAATCAGCCGCTACAATAGATGCTGCCTCTCCAGCATTTTTGTCTACCTTCGATTTTTCCAGCATCTGCAGTTCTTTCTTAAATAAATAGATGAACCACACCGATCGCTTGACTGATTCTAAGCATGCAGAGATTGTGGTGTGAAGGGGAAATGAATAGATAATACAAAAAATTGATAGTTTATACGAATAAATGATTTGTGATATTGTAGCTCTGACTTTTTTTGATGCATATAAAATTCTTTGAATCCATGATAGTATACAATTGATACATATTCTGAGACCCATCATTGTAGGCTGATTGGCAGACTGATCATTGTAGTACTTCGCTAGTCACTGCAACCACAACAAAGTCTAATTTCATTTTCTTTTTTACTTTTCCACCCAATTTTTCAAACCATGCAAATCCATTACTCCCAATTGCATGCATATTAATTTGTATACACTAACTTTATCAAACGCTTTCTGAAAATTCATGTATATCACATCCATCGTTTGTTCTTTCTATTTTACCAGATACTTTCTCAAAAATCTCCAGTTGGTTCAGCAAATGTGATTTTCTTTTCAGAATCCATGTTGACGTTGCCTAATCGTGTTGATATTTTAAGTAAGTAAGTAAGTAAGTAAGTATATTGGCCAAGTACTCACATACAAGGAATTTGCCTTGGTGCTCCGCTCACAAGTAACAACATGACATCCAATGACAGTTACGATAACTCAGAAAACACTAAACATTAATAATAATAAAACATTAATGATAAAACTTTAATGATATTTTCCCATTATCTTATTCTTTATAATACCGTCAAGCATTTCCCAGGTCAAAAGATAAGAATATAAGAAAGTAGGAGCAGGAGGAGGCCACTGTCCCTCAAGCTGGTCTACTATTCAAGATGTGTAGAAACGAACAGAAGAAGCTGGTTTATGCCGAAGATAGACACAAAATGCTGGAGTAACTTAGCGGGTCGGGCAGTATCTATGGAGAAAAAGGGATGGGTGACGTTTCAAGTCAGAACCCTTCTTGAGTCTGAAGAAGGGTTCCAACCCGAAACGTCACCCATCCTTTTTCTCCAGAGATGCTGCCTGACCCGGTGAGTTACTCCAGCACTTTGTATTTATCAAGAGTCAAGAGTCAATTTAATTGTCATTTGGACCCCTGGAGGTCCAAACGAAATGCCGTTTCTGCAGCCATACATTACACACAAATAGACCCAGACACAACATAATTACATTTTACATAAACATCCATCACATAGCTGTGATGGAAGGCCAAAAAAACTTATCTCTCCACTGCACTCTCCCCCCCCCGATGTCAGAGTCAAAGTCAAAGCCCCCGGCTGGCGATGGCGATTGTCCCGCGGCCATTAAAGCCACGCCGGGTGGTGCGAGGTCGCACACCGGGTCTTGGTGTTGGAGCCCCCGGTGTGCGCTCGCAAAGTCCCGCGGCCATTCCAGCCGCGCGGGGCAGTGGTGTCAGGCCCCGCTCCAGGAGCTCTTCAACCCCGCAACACGGGCGGGAGAATTCGCCGTTGCAGGAGCCCCGAAAAGCGGTCTCCCTCCAGGGATCCGCGGGCTCCCGGTGCCGCCGTCCGCAGACCCGCAGTAGCAGCCTTCGCATCAGCAGCAGCAGCGGCATCGGCAGCAGCACCAGCAGCAGCAGCAGCGGCAGCAGCAGCAGCAGCACTCCTCCACCGCTCCACCCGCCCGGTCTCGGCCAGCTCCGCGACGGCAACGGTGAGTCGGCACCAGAGTCCCCGGCTTCTTCCCGTTGGAGGCCGCTCCTCCTCCTTTATCTTCACTATTCAATATGATTTGCCCAAGATCACATCCTCTCTTTTGTACTGGTTCCTCATAGCCCTCATTTTTCCTGTTCTTTCAAATAGAATTCTGTCTCAAATGGGCTTAAATTCTATCTTAAATTAATTTTAAACAGTGGCTAGCAGTTCTAGATTCGCCCTCCAGAATAAATTTCCTCTCCACATCCATCTGTCAAGAACCCTTAAGTTCTGGTATATTTCAATCAGGTCAACGTATTCTCTCCTGAACTTCAATGGATAAACCCCACCCTTTATTAAGAATGCAACTCATCCATTCTAGGTATTTGCCCAGTAAAACCTTCTCGGTACTCTTGTAATATGTACCAATGCATTAACATCCATTCTTCAATAAGGTGGCCAATACTGTAGATACCAGAGACAAACGAGATGCTGGAATATAGAGCAAAAACCAAACTTCTGGAGGAACTCAGTGGGTCAAGTCGCATCTGAGGGCAAAGTGTTGGTTGATATTTCAGGTTGTGACCCGTCATTGACCCGTCATTGGGACTGAGTGTGTCGAGGGAAGATCGCCAGTACATAGAGTTGAGAGGCAGGAATGAAACAGAGGCCAGTAGATGATAGGTGGACTTGGATGTGGTGAGGTAAGGGGATGGGAAATGAGGCAGGGGGTAAGTGTTGAGACAGAAACTGCAAGGTAGTAGGTGGAAGCAAATTTTAAAAATAGAACTGGGTTGTAGAGGCTTTTCTTCCATTTTTCTTTTGACCCTACCATGGAAGTGGAGAAGGCCAAGGGCAGAAAAGTCAATGGGGGAAGGGGAGATGAAGTAACATGCAATTGGAACCTCAGGATGGCCATTGCGGATAGAAAACAGATGCTCTACCAAACAATCACCTGCCAACGCTCTTGCATTGTGACCTCCTCTACATTGGTGAGGCCAAGCATAGACCAGGCAATTGTTTGCAGAGCAACAACCTAAATGAGAACAACACCTCATACTCTGTATGGATAACCCACGGCCTAATGGCATGAACATTGCATTTTCTACTTTCAAGTAACCCACGTTCCCTGTGCTCCTTTGCCACTCGGACCAGTTCATTCAGGCTCTCTCTCCTTGTGTTTACCTTTCTCATCCTTGCTTGTTGTTACCATGACTCATCACCCTCCCCACCTGACCATCATCCACAAATATATAAACCTTGGACTCTTCTCCCTTGGTTGACTTTTCCTATCCTCTCCTCTACCCGGTTTTATCTTGCCTTCATCTGGTTCCATCGATCACCTACCAGCCTGCGTCTCACTATTCCCCTCACTTCTGTATACTGACTATCTTCCCTCTATACTCTTAGCCCTGATGCAGGGACTCAATCTGAAATGTCAACCATTCCTTTGCTTTCACAGACTTAGACTTCACAGATACAGCATGGGAACAGGCCCATCGGCCTACCGAGTATCTACAAACCATCGATCACCACATATGTTAGCACTATCTAACACACGAGGGACAATTTACAATTTTACCAAAGCCAATTAACCTACAAACCTGTACATCTTTGGAGTGTGGGAGAAAACCGGAGCACCTGGAGAAAACCCACGCGGTCACGGGGAGAACATACAAACTCTGTACAGACAGCACCCGTGGTCAGGATCGAACCCAGGTCTCTGGTGCTACAGTATATGGCAGTTGGAGAAGAATTCATCCAGTGTATTCCATCAGACTCCTGATACTTTGTAGATGGTGGAAAGTCTTTGGGGTGTCACAAAATGATACACACATGACAGGAGTTACAATGCTGACCTTATAACCTGAAGACAAAAGTGGAACAACCTGACCAGATTGCCCTGGTATAGACTGAAGTATGTTGATTGGTTCTGATGGCGGAATGTTGAAAAGATCCAAAAAATATGGCCATCTAACATAACAATTACTTATTGTTTTAGTCTGAGAAAATGAATCAATTTTTTTTATTTTTGCACATTTGGATTTTCTGGCTGTTTTCTTAAACTTAACGTTTTGGGAGATCAATTCATCCCACATGTCATCATATCTATAATTAACTAGACAACCTTTAAACTTTTGTACTGGAAATCTTAGAACAGCTGCAAATAGTTCCCAATGCGCGTTATTGAGATGGGGGGACGGTGGAACCATCAATAAAGGATGGAACACGAAAGACACGACATATCACATTCCTCCATCTGGGACAGAATGGGGTGTGCCGACCGGCAGATCAAAGAAAGGAAATTCAGTGATAATTTTACGAAAGTGTTTGAAGTAATGCTCGAAATCCACAAATTGCATGCCACCAATATCTGACCGGAAAACCACTTGATTGACCTTGAGGGTCCCATCAGTGAGGAAGTTGCAACCTTCATGCACGTGAGGTCTATGATCTGACTGGGAAAGCCAGTGACAATAAAAGGACGTTGACAGCTGAGGTTACCGTCTAAACATCTGCGTATCCACCTGCCTGAAGACCGAGACAAAAACAAGCCCATGCCCTTCCGCCAGGGCTCACTTTGATCCTGTCTGGATTCTCAGAAAAAACCCAAAATGGCATTAGGCAGCGCTGGTAGGACACAGACTCCCGAGACTTCAGAAACAGGATGCCCCAGGAATTTTCATCCAAAAGCTTAATATAGCTCGAGTAAAAAAAAATTCCAGCCTTTCTCGTAATTGATCTGGTCAATTCTTTCAAGAAGTGGACATTGGCCAATTATCATTTCCTGGATGTCTTGGTCAGCTCTGGTGTCCTTTGCCAGAGTTTTCAGGGAGTGGAAAAGCTATGATGGTGACAGACGGCATCCTTTTTGCATGCAGCAGTGATCCCACTGGATTATGACACATATCCATTTGCTGCTACTGCTAGTTGTCTCTATCTGACAGCTATCAATTTTCCAGTGTAAATATCTGCCAAGAGTTCAATGACTAGATTCACTCACTTCCATGGAAGGTCTTTTTTTGCATAAAAATACAGGCAGTTGACAGATAACTGATTATGGATTGCAATATGGTTGAAATGAAGAGCATCACTTCAGGGACTTCATGCAGAAAGTTTCTATAATTCTAACACATTGAGGTCATAAATACTTCAACACCAACCATGGTTTTCTTAATTCCACTTGAATGTTACTATGTAGCCCTTAACCAAATTTTGCTTCTGTTGATTTTGCTCAAACCACAGGGAAATTTTCTTTGTTCAAGATCCATTATGATAATGGATAAAGCACAGCACAACAACTGCAGGCCGCCAGTTCAGGTACTGACACCACATATAATCAAGGAGACGGCAGTATCTGCCCCTGTTGGGACTCTGTGTACAAGTGGCCTGAAGTTAGGGCAAGAATGGTGCAGCAGGCAGCTCACCCATGAATGAGCTCATGCACGTCCCTCTACAGGTCCATCTCCAAGCCAAGCTACAGCAAACCACACACATTGACACACTGGGTGCATTGAAAAGCCTGCCAGAAAAGCTACATTTCACATCAAGGAACCTGTAAAAGCAGCAGATAAAGTTTATTCTTTAACCCTGAACCTTAGTTTTAGTTGTAGTTTTAGAGGCGGCGCAGTGGTACAGTGATAGTTTTGCTCCCTTATTGTGCTAGAGTTTCCTCTCACATTCCAGGCTTGTAGATTAATTGGTTTCTGTAAATTGTACCTAGTGTGTGAGATAGTTTGGTCATCTTTGGTTGACGTGGATTTGTTGTGCCATTGGGCTCGTTTCCACACTCTATCTGTAAAACTGAAACTATGAAACCTAATTCTGCTCCCTACTTTATTTAGATTCTGTCTTATTTGTGACTGAACTCTGTACACCCATCTTTACCCAAGATCTCCTAATTCTTGACATTAACAAAAATATACTAGACTTAGACTTAAAATAAATCCCATAACAAATGCCTTCCGTAAAGAAGTTCCCTATTGGACCACTTCTCTAAGTTAAATTTTTTTCAAAATCTTGGCCTTAATTTTTGAACAATGATGCCCACCACTTGCTTGAACCTTCCAATGGGTGGAAATACTGTAGATTGTCTCTGTGTATTCGATATTCATGCTGTTGTATATTTGCTCCATTTCTCCAGAATTCAGGCACTCTTCCCAAGGTATGAGTCTGCTTAAAATACTCGATCTTTGTGCAAAGACCTTCCAATCACTGACATCTACCATAGTGGCATTTAAGATGCTTTTAGAAAGGCACATGGATATACAAAGGATGGAGAGATATGGAGCATGTGCATGTTTGGCACGGACATCGTGGGCTAAAGAGAGTGTTCTATGTTCTATTACTTTGGATAGAACATCGAACAGTACAGCAACTGTTCCGTGGAACAATGTATCCCCCTCAATTTTCCCTACTACCTTTTTTGTAAATTGGCTTTGTAATTTCATGCTCCTTTCTTTTCTGGTTCCTAGGTCTCCTTCTTTGACATTGGCAAACATGGAGAGGGTACTCTCTTTGTCTGTCATTTATAAATATCATGGATAGATACAGGACCGCTGGATCCCTGCAGCTTCACTGTGAGCCTTCTGCCAACTTGGCCACTGTATTTTCATCCAGGTATCTGTCTCATGCCACTCAAGCAACTTCCTAACCAGATCACCAACTTGTCTTTCATTTTATAAACTTCATCGTTTACTAACACAATTTACTAACCCTAATAAAGGGTTGACTAACCCTAATGAAGGGAAATCCTAATGAACTCATTTACTAACCCTAATGAAGGACCTCGTCAAATGACTTGATTTAGTGTATTCAGAAAGTATTCGGACCCCTTCACTTTTTCCACATTTTGTTACGTTACAGCCTTATTTTAAAATGGATTAAATTCATTTTTTTTATCATCAATCTACACACAATACCCCAGAATGAAAAAGTGAAAACAGGTGTTTAGAAAATTTTGCAAAGTAATTTAAAAGAAATAACTGAAATATCACATTTGCATAAGTATTCAGATCCTTTGCTATGACAGACAAAATTGAGCTCAGGTTCATCCTGTTTCCATTGATTATTCTTGAGATGTTTCTACAACTTGATTGGAGATCACCAGTGGTAAATTAAATTGATTGGACATGATTTGGAAAGGGACACACCTGTCTATATAAGGTCCCACAGTTGACAGGGCATGTCAGAGCAAAAACCAAGCCATGAAGACGAAGGAATTGTCCAGAGACGTCCGAGACAGGATTGTGTTGAGACACAGATCTGGGGAAGGGTATAAAACAATTTCTGCAGCATTGTAGGTCCCGAAGAGCACAGTGGCCTCCGTCATTCTTAAATGGAAGAACTTTGGAACCACCAGGACTCTTCATAGAGCTAGCCGCCCGACCAAACTGAGCAATCGGGGGAGAAGGGCCTTGGTCAGGGAGGTGACCTAGAGCCTGATGGTCACTCTGACAGGGTTCCAGAATTCCTCTGTGGAGATGGGAGAACCTTCCAGAAGGACAACTATATCTGCAGCACTCCACCAATCAGGCCTTTATGGTAGAGTGGCCAGACAGAAGCCATTCCTCAGTAAAAGCCACATGACAACCGCATGGAATTTGCCAAAAGGCATGAAAATCAAGATACTCTGGTCTAATAAAACCAAGATTGAACTCTTTGACCTTAATGCCAAGTGTCATGTCTGGAGGAAACCAGGCACCGCTCATCACCTGACCAATACCATACCTTCATTGAAGCTGGGTGGTGGCAGCATCATGCTGTGGGGATGGTTTTCAGCTGTTAAATGGAACCTTGCAAATCATACACATGAAGAGAACACACCAATGCATGCATTGTCAAGATTGCTGAACGAGGATGGTGATACATGTGTAGAAAATAAAATATTCATCTTACATCCAATGGAGGATGATTTTTCTGTAACAATGGTATAAGATTCAGATTCAGATTCAATTTTCATTGTCATTGTCAGTGTACAGTACAGAGGCAACAAAATGCATTTAGCATCTCCCTTGAAGAGCGACATAGCAAACGATTTGAATAAATAATAATAAGTGTCCGGTGGGGGGGGGGGTGGTGATTGGCAGTCACCGAGGTACGTTGTTGAGTAGAGTGACAGCCGCCGGAAAGAAGCTGTTCCTCGACCTGCTGGTTCGGCAACGGAGAGACCTGTAGCGCCTCCTGGATGGTAGGAGGGTAAACAGTCCATGGTTGGGGTGAGAGCAGTCCTTGGCGATGCTGAGCGCCCTCCGCAGACAGCGCTTGCTTTGGACAGACTCAATGGAGGGGAGCGAGGAACCGGTGATGCGTTGGGCAATTTTCACCACCCTCTGCAATGCCTTCCGGTCGGAGGCAGAGCAGTTGCCATACCATACTGTGATGCAGTTGGTAAGGATGCTCTCGATGGTGCAGCGGTAGAAGTTCACCAGGATCTGAGGAGACAGATGGACCTTCTTCAGTCTCCTCAGGAAGAAGAGACGCTGATGAGCCTTCTTGATCAGAGTAGAGGTATTGTGGGTCCAAGAGAGGTCATCGGAGATGTTGACTCCCAGGAACCTGAAGCTAGAAACACGTTCCACCTCCGTCCCGTTAATGTGGATGGGGGTGTGCGTGCCGCCTCTGGACTTCCTGAAGTCTACAATGAGCTCCTTGGTCTTCTTGGAGTTAAGGGCCAGGTTGTTGTCAGCGCACCATGCTGCTAAGTGCTGGACCTCCTCCCTGTAGGCCAGCTCATCATTGTTGCTGATGAGGCCAATCACCGTTGTATCATCTGCATACTTGATGATGGTGTTAGTACCATGTACAGGTGTGCAGTCATAGGTGAAGAGGGAGTAGAGGAGGGGGCTCAGCACCCAGCCCTGTGGAACGCCGGTGTTCAGGGTGAGGGTTGAAGAGGTGTGCTTGTCTAACCTCACAGACTGGGGTCTGTTGGTTAGAAAGTCCAGTATCCAGTTGCAGAGGGAGGGGTCGATGCCCAGGTTACCGAGTTTGGTGATCAGTTTTGATGGTATAATGGTGTTGAATGCGGAGCTGTAATCGATGAACAGCATTCTTACGTAAGTGAGAAGTAAGCTAGGACAGTAGAATTCACAAGTAAAACCAGTAAACAAGTATATTTTGAGTGGCTGACTCGAGACTCATTTTCAGATGAAAATATATATAACCTATCAATCAGAGATGTTACAAGCTGACCACAAACCAGGTCTGTGTCAGCTGGCATCACAATACGTGGACTAAGAAGTAAGATTAAGGAAGAACCTCACTTGGAGCATTGTTTCCAGTTGTATCTTTAAACTAAAAATTACATTTGTCATGACACACCGTCTTCCTGAGGAAATGCTACCGGTTAATTGTCTGCTATTTTAATAATTACAATCCAAACTGTTTTTACATTGAAAATGCGATTGATAACTCATTTCACATGCTACCATTCAGACTCAAACCAAAAAAAGACGAGAGGGCAGTCAGTGGTGGGGGTCCCACAGTGGAGATGGGTCTTCAGACGACCGAGTAGCCTGATTGTTGATGATCAGTTTACACAGTGAATTAAACCCAAAATAGCAATTCGTACAAGGTAGATCAGATATTACTTTGAGGCATTTACCATGTGTTATATGGCGAGATGGCAAGCTGTATATACTATTTACTTGGTCTTTGAAAGAGTGTAGTTGTGGAGGGGCATTTCTCTGCATGGAGGTCTGTGGTGTTCCACCAAGATCAGTGCTGGGACCTCTTGTTTCTGATATATATATATATAAACAATTTGGAAAAAAATGTTGGTGGTCTGATTTGTAAGTTTGCAAATGACAAGAAAATTGGTGGAGATGTCAAATTATACAACGGGTTACAGATCAATTGAAAATGTGGGCAGATAAATGGCATATGGCATTTAATCAGGAATGGGATATGGAATTTACATTTATGGCAGTCAAATTCAAGAGGAAGCATGCAGTAAATACAGAACCCTTAGGACCAATGATGTACAGACGGATCTTGGATGCAGGTCCATAGCTCCCTGAATGGGGGGCATTGACTACGAAAGGCAGGAAGTCTCATTGTAGCAGTACATAATTTCAGTTTGATCACATTTGAAGTATTGGTATGTTGTTCTGGTCACCACTCTTCAGGGAGGATCTGGAGGCTTTGGAGAGGGCACAGAAGAGGTTTACAAAGATGCAGCTTGGATTGGAGTGTATTAGCTATAAGGAGAGGTTGGACAAACTTGGATTGTTTTCTCTGGAGGGCGTAACATTAAAAGGGGGAAAGTTTAAAGAAGATTTGTGAAACAAATTATTTAACTAAAAACACGAAGAGAGTGGTAGGGACCTGGAACATGCTGCCAAAGGAAGTGGTGGAAGCAGATACTTTAGCAATGGTCAAGAGCCACTTTAAGAGGCATTTAGACAAACACAAGGAAAGGTAAGGAATAGAGTGATATTGAGCATGTGCAGGCAGATGGGCTTAGTTTAGATTGTCATCATGGTCAGTGCAGATAGGGTGGGCCGAAGGGCCTGTTCCTGTGTTGTATTGTTGCATGCTCTTTGACTCAGAGATTTTCGGATGACTGCAAACTAACAATACGAACAACCACACTTGTACACTCTTGCAGAAGCGCTCATACATTGAAGAGTTAGAGTATCCGAGTTTGGTCCACGCAAAGACGGGAAAATGACAGATAAAGTAAATCAATCATTCTGTCACATGCTGTAAGGTGGCGGGGGGGGTTAATACAATAATAAAGTTCATGTTCTGAGACCTACAGTCAGGCCAGAGATGGCGATGCAAATAGGAGAGAATGGGGTGTTGTACAAATCCAAAAACTACCTCATAAATGTTGGTGAGAGATTCAGAAAGGTACATTTAAAATATTTGATCTCGGAACAAGAAGTCCCAGAGCACAGTGAGGAAGACTGTGAGATTGATCACTTAATAAAGCAACTCCTACAGTTATGGAAGAAGAGTCCACAGGAAATATGACTGAACAGACTCAAGTCATATCTCATCAAGTGGGTCCAGAGATGGATTCTACATGAACAATGTCTGTTGAGCATTCAATTTCAACACAAGCATCGCTGATCTAGTTACTAGAGTCAGCCACCTTCATATTGTGGCAATGGAACAGTTCAGTGACTGAAGAAGGGTCACCCATTCTTCTCTCCTGACCCGATGAATTACCTCCAGCTTTTTGTCTATCTTTAGTTCAGTGACAGAGTATCTTACAATGGGCGAATCCTCAAATCCTTTCATCAAGGCAGAAATCAGGAATACTCTCACTTGCCTAGATAAATGCTGCTCTAACAAAGTGCAAGAAGCTCCGTGCCAACCATTGGCATAGCTGCAGAGCTGCTGCCTTGTAGTGCCAGAGACCCGGATTCAATCCTGACTACGGGCACTGTCTGTATGGATTTTGTACGTTCTCCCCATGACTGCATGGGCTTTTTCTGGGCACTCCAGTTTCCTCCCACACTCCAAAGACATCCAGGTTTGTAGGTTAATTGGCATCGGCAAAATTATAAAACTGCCTCTAGTGTGTAGGATGTTGCTAATGTATAGGGATCACTGGTCGGTGTGGACTCATTGGGTGATCCTGTTTCCATGCTGTATCTGTAAAGTACACTAAACTAAACACTGCAAAGTTGTCAGCTTGGTTATCACCTCATCCAGTCCCATAAACATTGGCTCCCTCCACCTCCAGTGCATGATGTACACCATCTACAAAATACACTGTAGTAATGCCCCTGTCCCACTTAGGAAACCTGAACGGAAACCTTTGGAGACTTTGTGCCCCCACCCAAGGTTTCCGTGCGGTTCCCGGAGGTTTTTGTCAGTCTTCCTAATGGTCGAAAGTGGTTTCCGCTTCTTCTATGTTCCGGCTATTATTTCAAAAAATTCAAAACCGGCCGCGACAAAAAATAGATTGCCGTTTCAAAAATCGGTAATTTTTTAGTCGAAGCCGATTGCGATGCTAATTGAAGGTGGTTGCCGGAGGTTTATGTAACCCTCCGGCAACCACCTGCAACCCCCGGCAACCACCTTCAACCATTAGGGAGACTGACAAAAACCTCCGGGAACCGCAGGGAAACCTTGGGTGGGGCGCAAAGTCTCCAGAGGTTTCCGTTCAGGTTTCCTAAGTGGGACAGGGGCATTACTCACCTGAGTGACTCTGACAGCACCTCCCAAACTTAGAATACTACCACCAAGAACTGCACAGGGATCACTGTCAACTGCAGATTCCCAAGAATTTGGTTCGGTTTCCTGAGCTAGAAATATATCGCTTCACCAAGGCATGGTCTTAAGTCTTGGAACAGACAGCTACTATGTGCGAGCACCCTAACTGGAAGGACTGCGGTGACTCACAGTAGCCCAATACCACCTTATCAAGGACAATTAGGTGTGGGAAATAAAGGTGTTGCTCTGATAGAAACACCAAATGTGTAAAAAGGAATAAATGAAAAAGAAATCCTGGGTCCTGGATTCAGACCTGGGGATTAAAAGCAATTGCAAGATATTGAATGGCCCAAGTTAGATTTGTTTCATAGCCGAAAGTTTAAGTGAATCATCGTAGTGTCACTTTAAAACGGAAGGTCACGAGGTAAATATTCCATTAATTATATGTGCATCAGTTAGTATTTCAAAGTGGATAAATTACTCGAGATGTCTGAGATGAATTGTTTCAATTACATTACATCAGGGGCTCCATGCTTACTGACACACAGAATATGCCAAAAGCTCGAACAAGAGTTATCCTCACAAAAACAGCATTCACGATCACAACAGTCAACTGCACAAGGTGACAGCTGCTCTCCTGTGTCTTGAACCTCCAGCTGAACACCAACCTTGGCAAGCCTCGTCCAGCTGTCATTGTTGTGGTTAATGTGTGTTTTCCTTTCTGAACAGTACTCCTGTAGATAATAGGAAGTTGTAAACTTAGTTTAACCCTGTTCGTGTCAAGATGAACTAAGGTCAATGTGAGGTGTGCCAATGATACTAAATCAGTGTCTTTAAAAAAAACTGCCTTGTGAACACTTTACTGCCCAGAAATATTTCCAAAGGCCTCGGTGAGGACAGTTTCAACAACAATCTCTGGTTTTAAATTAATAGGAAAAAAAACATTAATGTAGGATTTTCATTATTTAGGATGAAACCTTAAATTTGTATGATACGCGTTCATGATTTTTCTCTGAATATTAATTAGCCGAAATGTTGGCAATCCTCATACAGCTAGGGATATTTTTTAAATTTCTCAAAAGCAGTCAAAATGTAGTTTTTCTTTTAAATAATTAGATGAAAGCATTGTCCAGAGCTGGACAAATTCTACCCTATCTTTCGCCCAATCCATTTGTCTTGTCGTGAATTGAAGCTATGCAGGGGATAAGACTTGCATTGGCAACACCCTTTTTCTGAGAACAACTATTGCTTTTTGGGCATTAAAACATCAGCCACAGGATACATCTTCTCTTGTCAAGTCCGTCAAGTCAGATGCCACGTTGATGTTTTATCCACTGATATTGAAAGATCCTCTAAAATCAAAACCTTCAAAGTGAATGCAATAATAGGAGATAATCTTTAAGATTGTAAGATGAGTAAATTTCAATCCATCGACCCTCTACCACCACCACCTACCTACTAGTTAGACATTCAATTAAATGATTTAGTTCAATGATACTTTATTGTCACATGTACCTAGTGAAACGCTATGTTTTGCATACAACCTGGTTGAACTCATGTAAATTACACAAGGGTTGCCATGTTTTAGCGCTGACAAAGTTACTAAAGTTCACCAAACAGTCCTATCTACTGCCTGCCACCAGAGACGTGGCAGGAGCTTCCCCACCACCCCCCTTCCCCACCTCCCGGCCACAGCAGCCCCCCCCCTCCCCGGTTCTCGGTGGCAGTCTTCGAATAGTTTTGCAGATGCCGGCCGGAGATCCAGGTGGGGCATAGCATCTCCGATCATTTTTCCAATGTGTATTGTATAATAAATGCCTGTTGTGTTTCAGTTGGTGGGGTACTCCAGCTCTGGCTATCTGGATTGTAACTGATAGTTCTCTCGGAATTGCCAACCTCATTCTTGCGCAAGATGCCATGAGTTTGCCCTGTGGAGGTCATGTCTGCATCAGTCCTGGCAGAGATTTGAACTTGTGCTTGTCAGGTGCCAGACATTCCAAGAGCTTAAATGCTTCCATGTTCCACACCTATCCACCTCATATCTACTCCTAAAGTGAGTTGCTTTAAACAAGCAAATGTCACAGTTTAAGAGAGTTTGTGCACAAAACACTGTGGAAAATTACATAATGATCTTAATTCAAATAAATAAATGTTAGTCAAACAGTAACTTAATTATTTGAATTATGGCATTAATAAATCAAAGAGTGCACAGTAAATAATACCATAAATTTTATGATCTAATTTATGTCCTTCATTAGTATTCTTTGTTTAACATTTTATGTTTATTGATAAATGAAGATACATTTAAATAATTCAAACAAAACATTAGCTGCAAGCAAGGTATTAATAATTGATGGCAGCTGGAAGGTTTTTCACTTTGGGAATAGATAATATTAGCCTAATGTGGATCTGTAGAAATAGAGGAAATGTAATGGATCTGGTTGCTTTAACTGATGATGGTTATTGTGGTCTAAAACCTGCTACAAAGGCAAAAGCAGGATGTATCTGCAACATGCAATAGATTTTACTAAAGGAAGCTGACAAAGCAGATTGTGGTTTGTGCTCCAGATTTACACGTAGCAGCAAAGCTCCAATACCCAGGGCAGGATCTCTCCACCTACACTCAGCACGAGTACCAGAGGCAATAACATGACGAGAAAATAAAGATTAAATATTTTACAAATATCACCAAGCCATTCGATTTCAACCTCAGTCTTAATAAAGAAGTGATTGTTTCATCCTTTTCATTAAAGCAAAGTTACTTTTTTTTTCCAGTGGACTGGAGGTTTCTTTTTTATTAATGGAGCATTCTTGAAAAATACAGCAGTTTGAAACTGTTATTAAAAGAAAATTAACTGAGTGGATGGACCACAACTCATACACCCTGTCTGGGTGGCTTTAATGATTCTGGTAAACCTCTTTAATACTTTATGACTTAAGCACTGGTGCGTCTGGAGTGAGCAGTTATGCATTTAAATGTGTACAAGATAAAAGTCTGCAGAACAAAGGGCTCTTTTCTCCTCTGGTATGCTTTTCACATTCTGCAATAAACCCAAGCAGTGCTCTTATATTTTCATGAAGAGCTTCATTCTGTTGCTAATTCGATTTATTGTCCCGTAACTCAAAGTACATTTGCAGAAAAGGTCTTCTGACGAACGTCACAATGCTGAACAAGACCAGAATGTCACAACAGGCATACTAGTAAGAGGATAAGAAAGGCAATGCCTGCTGAAATGCCATAAAGGTTTATTCCATCTTGGAGACTTTTTGTTCCAAGCTAAATAAAAGGGTAGTGTCAGCAGAACAGTTAAATGATGTTAGGCCAGTGCTGGAGCATTACTGTATAACTGCTCTGGGCTAAGGATCGTCTTTCCTCCAGATATAATGCAAAAATACCACCTGAGGGAAGCACATTCAAAATTCAATGTCACTGCTTCATAATGTACAAAGCAATGTAAGGGGAATATAGATTATTTATGGAATTTTCTCAATTGTAATATACAAGTGTAACACTTATACATTATGCGAACTGAAAAGTAATTTTGTGGTTGAGCATTTCTGTCCAGACATTCTACACTCTGTGCAAATAGAAAGTACTGAATATTTACTATGTTAGTACTTTCTATATTGCTTTATTTATTGAGATGAGGATTTGATGGCTCAGTTGCAATCTTTCTGAAACAGCTTTCCCCTTTATAATTTATCAAGGGAGTGGAAAAGACCATTTTGAAAACGGCTTACAGTAAAATCATTCTTCATAATCTCTATTAGTGCTTGACTGTAATTCTATAATTTACAGAGGAACTGGAAAAATAACATAATGTATTGCACACCAGTAGCAACATGCCCTGCAATAAGAAAAATAAAACTTTAGTTGACGATAAATTGCAACAATTTCATAATATGGATTGGACCATAAAGAAATATATCAGCTGTTTAGTTACTTAATCTAATACTCCTATATGACACAATTTCATCAACAACAAATCTTGGGAAAACCATCATTGTTGTTAACAGCCCATAAAAAGCATATTAGTACTTGAAAACTTTAAAGGCAAATGAATTGTAGCATTATGCACCCATTGCATGGTATCCTACTGGATAAAGGCAGTTTACACCACCACATCATTTCACGTTTAGAATAACGTGCGTAAAATTGATGGAGCAGCATTTCCAGTGAATCTGGCAACATGTAGGAGGAAGGGACATCAAAGACCCTTGATAATTTAAACACCAACATGCCCACTTAAACATGACATTAACGCCTGAAGAAAAACACACGGAAATTATTTTAAACTATGGGCGCACTCAGAAAGAATTGTACGAATGCCAGCTGGAGGAATTTGTCATGGCAAGATTGCCTGATCTATTGCTCAATGTATCACATACATATCGGGAATCTATAATTAACAAGTTCACTCGAAGAATTGGGTCTCCAGATGAGAAGAGGGAGAGCAGGGAATTGAATAGAGGAAGAAGTTCAAAAGCAGCAGAGAATAGTCACCGTATTTGAAGGAGAGTGAAACAAGAGTGGATCATTTGGAGAAATGCATCTGATTGCGGGGAATATAAACACTGACTGTAAAAGTTTCTTTCAGTATGTAAAAAGGAAAAGATTAGTGAAGACTAATTTCAAGTAGGTCCCTTACAGTCAGAGACAGGTGAATTTATATTGGGAACAAGGAAATGGCAGAACATTTAAACAAGTACTTTGGTTCTGTCTTCACTAAGGAAGACACAAACAATCTCCCGGAAATACTAGGGGACCAAGGATCTAGTGGGAGGGAGGAACTGAAGGGAATCCACATTAGTCAGAAAAGGGTATTAGGTAAACAGTTGGAACTGAAGGCAGATAAATCCCCAAGGCCTGATTGTCTGCATCCCAGAGTACTCAAGCAGATGACCCAGGAAATCGTGGATGCACTGGTGATCATTTTCCGATGTTCTCTCGACTCTGGGTCAGTTCCTGTGGACTGGAGAGTAGCCAATGTAACCCCACTTTTTAAGAAAGGAGGGAGAGAGAAAACGGGGAATTATAGACCAGTTAGCCTTACATCGGTAGTGGGGAAGATGCTTGAGTTGATTATTAAAGATGTTATAGCAGCGCATTTGGAAAGCAGTGTCAGGGTCGGTCAAAGTCAGCATGGATATGAAGGGGAAATCATGCTTGACTAATCTTCTGGAATTTATTGAGGATGTAACAAGTAGAATGGATAAGGGAGAGCTAGTGGATGTGGTGTATCTGGACCTTCAAAAAGCCTTTGACAAGGTCCCACAGAAGAGATTAGTGTGCAAAATTAGAGAACATGGTATTAGGGGTAGGGTATTGACATGGATAGAGAACTGGTTGGCAGACAGGAAGCAAAGAGTAGGAATTAACAGGTCCTTTTCAGAATGACAGGTAGTGACTAGTGGGGTGCCGCAAGGCTCAGTGCTGGGACCCCAGTTGTTTACAATATATATTAACGATTTAGACAAGAGAATTAAATGTATCATCTCTAGGTTTGTGGATGAAACAAAGCTGGGTGGCAGTGCGCGCTGCGAGGAGGATGCGATGAGGATGCAGGGTGACTTGGATAGGTTGGGTGAGTGGGCAGAAGCATGGCAGATGCAGTGTAATGTGGATACATGTGAGGTTATCCACTTTGGTGGCAAGAACAGGAAGGCAGATTATTATCGGAATGGTGTCAGATTAGGAGAAGGGGAGGTGCAACAAGACCTGAGTGTGCTTGTACATCAGTCATTGAAAGTAAGCATGCAAGTACAGCAGGCAGTGAAGAAAGCCATTGACTTTCATTGCGAGAGGATGAGTTTAGGAGCAAGGAGGACCTACTGGAACTGTACAGTGCTCTGGTGAGATCGCACCTGGAGTATTGTGTGCAATTTTGGTCTCCTAATTTGAGGAAGGACGTTATTGCTATTGAGGGAGTGCAGTGTAGGTTCACCAGGTTAATTCCCGGGATGGTGGGACTGGCGTATGATGAAAGCATGGGTCGACTAGGCTTGTATTCACTGGAATTTCGAAGGATGAGAGGAAATATTATAGAAACATATACAATTCTTAGAGGATTTGACATGGTAGATGCAGAAAAAATGTTGCCGATGTTGGGGGAGTCCAGAACCAGGGGTCACAGTTTAAGAATAAGGGGCCATTTAGGACTGAGATGAGGAAAATCATTTTCACCCAGAAAGTTGTGAATCTGTGGAATTCTCTGCCACAGAAGTCAGTGGAGGCCAATTCATTGGATGTTTTCAAGAGAGAGTTAGATTTAGCTCTTACGGCTCAGGGAATCAAGGGATATGGGAAGAAAGCAGGAAAGGGGTACTGATTTTGGATGATCAGCCATGATCATATTGATGCTGGCTTGAAGGGCCGAATGGCCTGCTCCTGCACCTATTTTCTATGTTTCTTTGTTTCTATGAAAGCTGAAAGGAGTAATGGGGTTAAGATGGCGGATAAAGAAGAAGAGATTTGACAAGAGGTGCTATGGGAAGAAGGATCAGGTAAAAGGAGACCAAAGAAAGGAGGAGGTTTGAGGGTGGCACAGTGGTAGAGTTGCTGCCCTAGAGCATCAGAGACCCAGGTACGATTCTGACCATGGGTGCTGTCTGTACGGAGTTTGTATGTTCTCCCTGTGACTGCGGGGATTTTCTCCAAGTTCTCCAAAGACGTACAGGTTTGTAGGTTAATTGGCTTTGAAAAAATTGTAAAATTGTCCCTAGTGTGTAGGATAGTGCTAGTATACGGGGTGATCACTGGTCGGTGCAGACTCGGTGGGCCAAAGGGCCTGATTCTGTGCTGTATCTCTGAAGTCTAAAGTCTTTAGTCTAAAGTATGGCTCACTCTAAGCCAAAAATAAGGGTGTTTTTGACAATATGAATGCGAGTGGTCAGATTCCCTCTGCATATGGTTAGAGAGCCTCTCACACTTCTGTGTACTTTTGTATGCCGAGCCATGCTTGGTTTCCAATTGTTTTGGACCTTCTTCCCTTTAGGCCTCTCTCTGTGGTGGCTGGTAAGCAACTGCCAGCCCACTTTACAAGCGCACACAGGGATCTTCGTCAGTCCAAAATGCTGGAGTGAAATCAAGTGGCCCTCAGCCCTGAGGGATTGCCTGATAGGAAATCACAAGGATGAGAGTAGATTAAATGTCAGACGTTGACTTTCTCCCCTCCTCTGAGAATGTTGGACCACGAAACATGCCAGAGGCTCAGGAGGTGAATGTTACATGGCTAAATATTTCAACTTATTGACGTGATGGTGTAAACAGCTCATTCTAAGCTTCCCCCCCCAGTCTAGTTTCAGTCAAAAATCACTGAGTCAAGCACTTGCGCATCTAAACTTTATTTTGACAAAACACAATTACAGTTCCCACTACTGTACCTAACCACCGCGGGTTCGATCCTCGTATCTGCCTGATTAAGCGCTCTAGGCCTCACTAAAACAGAGACACTCCAGAAGGTCATGCAGTCCCAAGTGTTCTCCCAGAACATCGACTCTGGACCTCATAGTAGCGGAGTTTTATAGGCCCCCAGATCTCGATGGGCCGAACCACATAGGGGTGGTCTCTTTACAATCCAATTACAGATGTCGATTAACCCCATACATGACAGACATTTCCCCAACCCAATAATACAGTGGCTAATAAATTGTATTCAAACAGTGTTTCTCAGAGGAAACGAACATCGCAACATTTGCCCTGATATGCAAGAAAATCAGACAAGGCTTAATACTTAATCCAATCAACATTCAGCAAAGTAAAGCTTTGCAAGATTATTTACAATTATTTACAAAGTGTATGCCTGGTTTGTATTCATCCAATCCATTTTCTGCATTTTGCACCTAATTGTCAGGGTCTGCAATGTTCCCATTCTCTTCCTGCAGCTCTGATCTAGGCTTTAGACAAACTGGCACCATTCTGTAGCTTGTCCCATTTTTACAGAAAGCACTTTTAAATTGACCAAATGGCTTAGCAGCCCAGAAGCCTTCACTCGATTTTAGGGTCCTGGCCTCCCCAATTTGACCAGGATTAACATTGGCAGGAATATTACTGCAGTGCGTTTGCTGCAGGAAGTGGGAAGTCAGGGGCACTGCTGGTGTCACTGACCACTACGCCTGTGGGAACTGTGTCCAGATGCAGCTCCTCAAGGATTGAGTTAGACAACTGGAGCGGCAGCTGGATGACCTGCTTTCCATCCGGGGATGAAAGCTTCCTGGAGAGGACATACAGTCAGGTCGTCACTCCAAGAGTACAAGAGGTGCGGTGGATAGAGACCGAAAGGAAGGGGATGAAAGCAGTGCAGGAGACCTCGGTTGAAGTACCTCTTGGGAACAGACTTCCAGTCCGAGCTTCCAGTCCGAGCAGCGAATAGGTCTGTGACTCAAAACCCGCCACTGAGGCTCGACCAACGAGACTGATGTCAGGCAGAGCCATAGTGGTGGGTGACTCCATTGTCAGAGGTGTGGACAGGAGATTCTGTGGTGTCAGGCGAGGAAGGTGCGTTGCCATCCTGGTGCCAGGGCCCAATATGTCTCAGACCAACCAGAACATCCTTGAGAGGATGACCTGTACAAAAGGGACAGGTTGCACCTTAATTGGAGAGGGACCGACATTCAGGCAGGCAGGATTTGCCAGTGTTACATGAGTGGGTTTAAACTAAACAGTGGGGGTGGGGGGTGGAGTCAACAACGTTGGAGCGTATGTGTGCAGTTAACGGGAAAGAGATTGTAAGAAAGGTCACGTTTAAACTAACAGGGCAGGGGGATGGGAACCAATGCAAGGAAACAGAGGGACATAAACGGAGGTGAGAGCAAAAGGTAGAAGGGAGATAAGAAAAACAAACTGAAAGCTTTGTGCCTTAATGTGAGGAGTATTCGTAATAAGGTGGATGAATTGAATGTGCAGTTAGCAGTTAAGGAATATAATATAGTTGGAATTACGGAGACATAGCTTCAGGGTGACCAAGGCTGGGAGCTAAACATGCAGGGGTATTCAATATTCAGGAAGGATATACAGAAAGGAAGAGGAGGTTGGGTGGCATTGCTGGTTAAAGAGGAGATTAATGCAATAGCAAGGAGAGACATTAGCTTGGATGCTGTAGAATCGGTATGGGTAGAACTGTGAAATAGCCAAGGGCAGAAAACACTAGTTGGAGTTGTAGACAGACCACCAAGCAGCAGTAGGGAGGTTAGGGATAGCATCAAGCAGGAAATTAGGGATGCGTGTAGCAAAAGTACAGCAGTTATCATGGGAGAATTTAAGCTACTTATAGATTGGGCCAACCAACTTGGTAGCAGCGCTGAGGAGGAGGATTTCCTGGAATGTATACAGGATGGTCTTTTAAACTAATATGTAGAAGAACCGACTAGAGGACAGGCCATCCTAGACTGGGTATTGTGTAATGAGGAAGGATTAGTTAGCGATCTTGTTGTGCAAAGCCCCTTGGGCAACAGTGACCATAATATGGTGGAATTCTGCATTAGGATGGAAAGTGACACCGTTAATTCAGAGACTAGGGTCCTGAACTTAAAGTAGGAGACTTTGAAGGTATGACACGGGAATTGGCTAGGATGGATTGCCAAACTATACTTAAAGGGTTGACGGTGGAGATGCAATGGCGGAGATTTAAAGACTATAGACTGCATGGATAAACTACAACAATTGTTCATCCCTGTCTGGCGAAAAAATAAAATGGGGAAGGCAGCTCAACCGTGGCTAATGAGGGAAATCAAGGATAGTGTTAAATCCAAGGAAAAGCCACTTTGGCTCTGTCTTCACTAAGGATGACACAAACAATCTCCCAGAAATACTATGAGACCGAGGATCTGGTGGGAGGGAGGCACTGAATCCACATTAGTCAGGGAAGGGTGTTAGGTAAACTATTGGGACTGAAGGCAGATAAATCACATCCCAGAGTAGTCAAGGAGATGGCCCAGGAAATCATGGATGCATTGGTGATCATTTTCCAATGTTCTCTCGACTCTGGATCAGTTCTGGTGGTGACCTGGAAGGTAGCCACTTTTTAAGAAAGGAGAGAGAGAGAAAACAGGGAATTATAGACCAGTTAGCCTTACATCGGTAGTGGGGAAAGTGCTTGAGTCAATTGTTAAAAATGTTATAGCAGCGCATTTGGAAAGCAGTGACAGGGTCAGTCAAAGTTAGCATGGATTTATGAAGGGGAAATCATGCTTGACTAACCTTCTGGATTTTTTTGAGGATGTAACAAATAGAATGGATAAGGGTGAGCCAGTGGATGTGGTGTATCTGGACTTCCAAAAACCCTCCAGTCAAGAGATTAGTGTGTAAAATTCGAGCACATGGTGTTGGGGGTTGGGTATTGACATGTACAGAGAACTGGTTGGCAGACAGGGAGCAAAGAGTAGGAATTAACGGACCCTTTTCAGAATGGCAGGCCGTTACTTGTGGGGTGCCGCAAGGCTCGGTGGGGGGGGGCGGGGGGTGGGGGGGGGGTGGTTGCAGCAGACGCAGCTCGCACTGTGCTCACCCCACACCTTCAGCTTTCGGCCTCACGCAGCAGATCCTAGTCCCACTCCGGCTTCACTCAGAGGCTTCCGGTTCAACTCAGCATGATAAGAGTGGTCTCCTTAACCAAGAAGCATTTGAACATTGGAAATAGATGCAGGGAGTAAGTTTTACTGTCGTGAAAGAAGGTCAGTTTGACTCTCTACCTCATCCATGACCTTGCCCCATGCCCATAGGTCATGATTCCTACAGTGCCGAAACATCAAGTCATCTCTGCCTTGAATATATTCAATGACTGAGCCCCCACAACTCTTAGGAATAAAGAATTCCAAAAAGGTACATCTCTCCGGTTAAAGAAAATTCTTCCCACCACATCTTAAATTCTGGCCATCTTATCCTGAATACTATTCTTTCAATAATATTCTTTACGCGCAGTCAAATAACCTCTCAGCAATTGGCCTCACTGGTTTTGACTGCATACAGGGTCGAGGCCAATCAGGACAGAAATGAGAAGGAACTTATCACTCAAGAAGTGATGAATCTGTGGATTCCCCATGCAAGAGGACTGAGGAGGAATGATGGAAATCAAGAGATACAGGGTTAGAACAGAAATGTGGTAGAAAGACAAAATATCAGGCATATTTGTCAGGAATGGCAACACAAGTGTCGAGGTCAAACAATCTATTCCTTCTATTTTGTATGTAATTATATTTTTATAACTTTTCTAGATTTGGTTTATCATCTCTCCCATATTACATAGTTGTCAGATGAGAAGAGGAATGTGTACATTTTAATGCACCAGACATCACCTATAAGTGAGCTAAAGAATCAAGACTGGTCGCGCTCCCCCTGTACATCGTGTCTTGTGCTTATCACGTGTACACGTAGGTTCAATTCTCAATCAAAGTTCAAACTTATAAATGTATAGTCTTTCCGCTGACTGGTTAGCACGCAACAAAAGCAGCAATAAACTAAACTAAACTAAACCTAAAACCAAAATTCTAAATTTACCAGGTACCCACAGACTCAATGAATGGCTCGTCAGAAACCAGGAGAGATGGGGGTTAAATCTGTGTTCCTGTGATGATGACGGGAGCATTGCGATTGGCCAAAGTTCTTTTCCAATGGAAAAGCAAACATTTCCAAGTTTTCTAATTCCTCATCACTTACGCCGATTGGCCAGAGCCCACAGCCAGTGACAAGCTCAGGAGATCTATGTCTGAATGTTGGATGTGAGGTAACTCCAAGGATCAGTTCTACAAACAAGTCACAATCTGCCACTCACTGTCAAAGCTGACAGATGCAAAATAGCCTCCTGGCTGATGACTCACAAAGTGATCAAAGCTCCTCGAAACATATTGCAGCAAAGATCAAGTGCCCTGAAGAAAGGTTGGACAGAGGAAAAAAAACAATGAAAAAAACAAATTAGGAATTATAAATTAGATGGTCGCTGGTGTGGAAGGCTGCAAAGCAGGCAGCTCAGGGCACTGATCACCAGTGAGGCTGCTTAGGCAAAGTACTGGCATTTTGAAGCTCAACGCTCCCACTAACTGTCTCTTAACCTTGCACAGCTGAACATGGGTCAGTAGCAGGGGAGACTAGCCCCACCTCTCTATTTCAATGTACCTGCAGACTCAGAAGAAAATTGATTTCTGGGGGTTGCTGATCAATGCTTCGTATTGATGTTTAAGTTGCTAAAGTCGACATGGAGGGGTACAGCAGGTCCCTAATCATATTTTGCTGACTTCAAGGCTTCTGAACAAAGAGAGCCTGAGGTGTGCTGGTGGATATTCCCCCTTAGCATAAGTATTACAGCATGGAAACAGACCCCACAGGCCAACTTGCCCATGACAACCAACATGCCCCTTCTACACTCGCCTCACCTGCCTACGTTTGGTCTATAACCCTCTAAATTTATCCTATCCATTTACCTGTCTAAATGTTTCTTAAATGTTGTGACAGTATCTGCCTCAACTGCCTCATCTGGCAGTTCATTCCATATACCTACCAACCTGTGTAAACAGGTTGCTCCTCAGATTCCTATTAAATGTTTCCCCCCTTATCTTAAACCTATGTCCTCTTCTTGATTCCCCTACTCTGAGTAAAAGACTATGTACATTTACCATATCTATTCTTCACATGATCCTATAAGCCTTTATAAGATCACCCCTCATCCTCCAAGGGATAAAGTGCAATCATGCTCAATCTCTCCCCATAGCTCAGGCCCTTGAGTCCTGGCAACATCTTCGTAAATCTTCTCTGAATTCATTCCAGCTTAACAGCATTGTTCCAATAACAGGGTGACCAAAACTGAACACAATACTCTAAATGTGGCCTCACTATTGTATCGGACAAATGTACTGTAACATGACCTCCCAACTTCTATATGGTAATGATGAGGAAAAGGAGCAGAGGGCATGTAGATCAAGGGTTCACAGCAGGAGACCATACCCCCACCTAGCTTAGATCACTTTAGACATGCAGCATGGAAATAGACTCTTCAGCTCACCGAGTGCACACCGACCATTGATCACCCATTCACACTAGTTATATATTATCCCACTTTCACATCTGCTCCGTACACACTAGGAGAAATTTACAGAGGCGGATTAACCTAGAAACCTGACATCATTGGGACGTGGGAGGAAACTATAGCAGCCGTAGTAAACCCATGGGAGAACATGCAAACACCACACAGACAACAGCCGAGATCGGGATCGAACCCTTGTCTCTGGGGCTCTGAAGCAGCAGCTCTATCAGCTGTGCCACTTGTTTAGGAACTAATTCCTTCACCTGAATACCCCAGACATACACATCCAGCTGTCTCCTCTTGAACAAGCTCCATTTGGTCTGATTAGCCACCCACAGAACAGCAATAGGAGCTTCAATCCAGGCAGTTTGATCAAGCTGCAGGGTGGAAACAGGAAGTAGCTGTTATCTTGGGGTTTTGGTCTGAAGCTGAAATCAAATTGCAGGAACGACATGGCTCCAATACACAGAGGTCTGGCTCCCCCAATGAATTGGTACATTGAACTGTAACCTAATCCACAGCGCTGCCCCCAACCTGTAATTAAGATAAATTCCAATGGCGACCTTTCTTTGAGTGGATAATTTCAGTTGGACAATTACCCACAAACAGGAAGAGCCTTAAATAAAGATACCGTCAGCAGGCTCCAGGTTACTCACTTGTTCAGTTCCCCATGGGCTCCAGGGACCAGAGGTCAGACGAACGTCCAGGACTTGGAGAGTGCCAACGGCGCAAGCCTTGCCTCTCGCGTTGAGGTGCGGCAGAGCCCCTCACTGCTTCTCAAGCCTGAATCCTTCACAACTGCAGTTAGTTTTGCAAGCTTGCTTTTCCATTTATTCCCTCAGATTCTCTGACAGCCTCTTCTGGTGAGAACTTATGAACTATTGAAGGTAGAAATCGCCCCATCTGTTGTGTGAGGATGCAGTTTGTGAATCTCCCAGTGGTATAGGGGATTGTGTTGCCATGCTGCAGCTTACAATCATGGATACAGGACATGAGCATGGTGGAAGTGAAATTGAGCTGGGCATTGTGCGTTATTGCATAGGGCACCTAACCTTGTACTGGGAATCACAAACATTTAAATAAAACTAAATGGCCCATTGAGAGTTACTTGAGCTTCATCAAGAACATCTGAGGAAACCCTGTTACCCACTGCAAGCATAAAGGCAACCTCACAGACTGGCAAAACCTTATTAACTGTGGCTATTGAGATAACAGTGGTTCGAAACTCTGTTTGGTCAGCTCTGCTTTCAATACCATTATCCCAACCAAACTCGCCTCCAAACTCGTGGGACTTGGAGACATCAGATCAATCCCCTCTGCAACTGCATCCTCAACTTCTTGACCCACAGACCACAGTCGGTGAGCCGAGTGGGCTGGATAGTGAATAATGATGAGGCGGATTACAGAAAGAAGATTGAAAACCTTGTAACTTGGTCCCAAGACAACAACCCATTGAGAGACTCAGTGGGTTGAGGTTGATAGATCAAACCCAACAAATGAAGAGAGCTAAAGTTTTCAATCGGGAAAGTTGACTGTTTCTCTTTACACAAATGCAGCCTGACCTGGTGAGGGGTTCCAGTATTTTCTGTTTTTATTTCAGATTTCCAGCATCTGCAGTTTAATTATTTTCATCACTTAATCATGGTTTGTTTCCTCATTGACTGATGTATTAATTTAATTGGCCAGTGTATTATTATCCAACAATAATCTGGCATTATTTCAGAGTTGACAATATTTGGCGTGAAAAAGGATTTTAAAAAGTCCATGTATTTTAGCATTCCTTTGCAGGTAATGGTTCCGTCAATGGGTCAGTATTCATTGCCCATTTCCATTGATAATTGAAGACTTGGGAATGTGTTACCTTTCTGAACCACTGCAGTCCAGAGTGCGTCATTCCATACTGCTGTCAGAAAGGAAGTTTCAGAATTTCACCCGGAATTAAAGAAAGCACAGTGATATATTCTCAAGTCTAGGCAGTGAATGATTTGGATGTCAAATTGTAGGTGATGGTGTTCCATCGTCCCTCCAGCAGCTTGGAGTTACAAATATGGGAGGTACTTCTAGAGATACTTAGCAATTTGCTGCAATCCAAGTGTACACAAGAGACAAAAGCTGCACCAATTGAAAGTGGGTCAAATGTTTCATTTAATGAATGGAGTGCCTATTAATCATGTTACATTGTATGCAATGTAACAATAGAGTCAGACACAAAATGCTGGAGTAACTCAGCGGGTCAGGCAGCATCTCTGGAGAAAATGGATAGGTGACATTTCAGGTCGGGAGTTTTCTTCAGACCCTTCATCTGAAGAAGGGTCCCAACCTGAAACGTTACCTATCCATTTTCTCCAGAGATGTTGCCTGGCCCGCTGAGCTTTTGTCTATCTTTGGTATAAACTGGCATCTGCAGATCCATTTTTTTTTTTACATTGTATTGTATGTTGTTGAGCTTCTTCCAAGCGTTTGTAGTTGTTCTCATCCAGATAAACAGGCCGGAGGGTCTGTTTCCACGCTGTATTTCTAAAGTCTAATGTTTAAAGGCAATATTCTTTCACATACTTCACATTGGTTTGAGTCATATTGATGACAGAAAGACTTTACAGATTCATAGGATGAACCAGGGCTGCCTCTGACATGCGCATCTAGTGTTTATGTGACATTGTAGTCAATGGCAACATGTTGGATGACGCTCAGCTTGGATTTACACCTTCGCTGAAAGGGGAGTAAAGATGGTTTGATTCTGTTACTGGCATGAGGCCCAGTGTTGTCCTACCCCTGCTGAATATAAACATTAATTGTTGATCGTCTGAGAAATGGCAAATGGAAATCTGTGCAATAATCCGTGAGCATATACTGCGTTCTCATTTTATAACATTGACACCATATTGTTGTGATTTGTGCCTCACTGCATCGAGGAGCTTATGAAATGATGCCTCGGACAACCATACCTGTTTACCTCTTTACTTTGTTCAACTCAATCCACAAATGGAAAAAAAATCTTGCCCCTCCCCCAGTTCTAGTTGTCAAATTTCTCAGAGCTCCTCAGATCCACCTGGTCAAACATTGTGTTGATCTCAAGATATCGTCCCTCTCATCAGCCAGAAATTTGCGCTGTGGTCCAAGGCTATAATGAGACCTGAAGCTGGGTGGTCTTAGAAGAACTCTGTCAGTGAGCAGGTTACTGCAGAGTTGGTTCTGCTGTACAGCCCCACACAAAATACCTGCACTGATTAATGTTGGAGGATAGACTGTAGGGGCTTTTGATGGACAATTTTCCACTTTGCGGATGGATGTCAGGTATGAAACTGTACTGGAATAACTTGGCTAGCGGCATGGCTCATTCAGCTTATAATTGCCTTGGAGTTTGAATAGGTATCAAAGCACACTGTTCATTAGCTGGGAAACTCCTGCATATATTGTATACCATCCTTCACTGCGGCATTCCATGTAATTTGGCAAAATGCCGAGTAGACCAAGGCTCACATGTGACAAAAATAATACATTATTTGTATGTGAACTACTGGCATTTAGGAGGGGGTATCATCATGTTACACTATAATGTATTACTATTTTTTACAGGATGCCACAAAGGGAATTAATCCAGTTTATGCATGCTTTTTAAATAATGTGAGTGAATAGGGCAACCGGCACCTTGGATGATATTTCAAACCACAAACCATTCGGTCAACTTCACGTTTACTAATTGGAAAAGAAACAGCCTCAGAAAAGGAGCCTCCTGGCTTGCATGCCTACACTTCGTAGTAACAGATCCTGAGAAAAATAGAGGTTGGGGCCCTAAAATGGAACTGCTCTCTAGAGTTGACAGGGCCATGGCACTGAGCAGATTTCTCCAAATCTTCAGTCTGAGCTCTATATCTTGAATTTGGGCCTGGATCTTGGTAAATGCTAGAGATTAGCTGAACAGTCAGCAAGATCGTATCTGAGACATGAAGAGCTCAAACAAGGAACAGTGATTGAAATAAATATTTCAGCACGCTAAGATACTTCTGCAAATGATTAAACCCTTGATTACCAAACATTCCATCACAAATATTAAACATAAGTCTCCAGTATGTAAAGTTTTATTTTTGCTTTCTCATTAGTTTAATTGTAAAGGACAAAGAAGAAAATTATAGCTTTAGTTAACAAATAGAGTTTGACAGACAACATGTTTTTTTTTTCATCTTTTATTACAGCAATCCAACATCAGTCTTTAAACATTTCAAGTATGTGGGTTAAATGGAAATAGTTCCTGCTCTACACAATTCATCTTGCATCTTGTTTTCCAGCAGAGATTGTATTTTATGTCTAGGATCCTGCTTCATAGAAATATCACAGTGTTGCACAATAAAAGTGAAGTAAGATCTGATTGCCAGAAGAGGTTGTGACACTGTGAGGATTTGGAACAATATCCAATCTTTTCACAATTTGCACCTATGGACATTTCTGTCCTCAGATATTTTCCATTTCTTGCATGTATTGGTACTGAATTGTTAATGCACTTTTACTTCAGCTCCAAAGATGACACATATTCTCACAAATCGCAGGTAGAATCAGTAGAAGTAGAACAACAAACGCTAATGTTACCACTGAGCATTCATTACACCAAAGTGTTTACAAGGCTAAATAATAATAAGATTACATAGCGCAGCTCACATTGAGGTCACAGCATGTTCTGATATATTCAAGCCCCGAGTCCCTGAGTCCTTTTTATGGTGTGCTGTCACAAATGACACGGTCATGGTACAAATCTACCACATCCTTTCTATGTAATTCAATAGTAAATTAATGCTAATCTTTGGTAAAGTATTGATGACCTTACTCTTTTATTGAAGAGTAAATAAGCAAAACACTTGAATTTATTTGTCACAGCAATGATAACCGAGTCTCGAAAATCCAAGTGTTGGCTCAGTCAGACTGACCTGAAAGGTTTGGTCGAAACAAATGGGATCCTTTGGAAGTTGACAAGATATTATACTCAGATGTTCAACCTAAATTGTCTGGGAACCATGTCCTGTTTGAAATACATTACCAATGCTCTCAGCTGTTTTTAAATCATGTGTTTATAGTCATTTCTAATCAGCCATTCTCAAACTTCCTTTTAAGATGTTTACATTTATAATCAGTAGGTGATTTCTGTGAACTCTTGTTGAGTTTAAAGCATGGCAAATAAATTACAGCAATAAAATGTAAATAACCTTTGAACTTGAAGGGGCAACATCATTACAACAATTTAGGTGAAGCCAGTGTACGTCTGGATGTAGGGTTTTGGAAAGAACTCCAGTAACTGGGTTATGATTCATGCTAAAATATATTAAAATTATCATTAATATATCAATAGATTCACCTTTTTAATAAATTAAACCTCAAGGCAGATCGAGTTAACATTTGAAATTATGTCCTGTTTATTTTAAATATACCAAATCCATAGAGGTAGTAGGGTATTTTAGAAATTTATTTATTTACTTTATTTAACCAAAAGTCATAAAAAATAAATTGTTACATTATTGAAAGAATTCTTATAGTTATATTGCAACATTTGGTATTTTGTTCCTTTCTGAATAACCCTAGTCGCCTAACAGTGAAGGATTTAAACAAGCTCTGCACATAGTAACCAAGGGATAGTCGATCCTGCTTTAAACGACACCGATAATTACCACGATGAGCACAGAAAAATAGTCTTTAAAGGGAAAAAAACAGTTGATGATTATGTCTTCTGTCCTCGACATCATGAACATTAAAGGAGAGAGATTCCATTACATCTAGCTATACTACAAATCCTATCAGCAAAGTTCTGATATTCCCAAAGATTTTTGGCTCTGATTCTTTATGCAAAGAAACAATCTGCTTCTGTCTGGGGATCTTTGATGGGCCTTTTCTAGAAGATGAATAAGCGGCTTCTGCCTGACTTTGTACGAGTAGAATCTGGCATGCAGAGAACAGACATGCAGTCCAGTGTCTGATGTGGCAGAGGGGCAAAAAAGAGATTCTTTTATCCAATCTATTTCTGAAGTCCGCAGCTGTCAGTTACTTTTCTGTCACCACTCTTATCAGCATGATTATACACATATATTAGCTCTAATACAAAAAAACTGCGGAGATATGTTTGGAAGAATGGTGCCTCCATTAAGATAGTTTTGTCTGGTCACATAATTATGAAATAGCCTACAAAAACATCTTAACAATTGTGTGGCTGAAGCACAGTGTTTTGTTATCCAGTGCCAGAGGCTCCACATTTAAAACCCTCTTTCTTTTATTTCATAATATCTCTCTGTTCCTGTCCTACATAGAGTGTGAAGTGTCAGAGTGTATCAGTGGCATACTTAAGCCACTCTTCTATTTGGAGTGAAAAGAAAGGGCTGCAGATGTGCTATCGGCAAACAGTCTTACAGGTCATAATTCTGACTGCGAATCACTTTAATTCGACAGCTCTGCATATTCTTTCAATTGTCTTTCTCAGGCCTGCACACTGTACAACAGTCACACAACTTACTCGATAAAGAATTAAAACCTCAGAATAATCTAGTGTCAATTAATTCATCAGGTGATATTAAATTAAGCAGACATTAATTAGAGATTGTTATGTGTAGGAAGGAACTGCAGATGGTGGTTTACACCGAAGATAGACACAAATTGCTGGAGTAACTCAGTGGGACAGGCAGCATCTCTGGATAGAAAGAATGGGTTATTATTATTATTATTATTATTATTATTATTATTATTATTATTATTAATCTTGCTTGCACTTAAATTTTCATCTTGGAATAGCAAGAAAACAAAATTCTACAAAGTACTGACAGAAAAAGGTGTGCAAAGAATGCTGTTATGCAAGACAACATCATTCCTCCACGAATCACACAAATTCTTAATAAATGATTGAAATTGGGAAATTCGTTATACAGGGACCAGAGCAGTTTTTTTGCCCAATTCTACGCAATTCATAAAACAAAATGCTCAGTTCTGCATTACTTTCATTTCACATTTCAACATTAAGCCATTTGACTTACTTATGGGGTCCTGAACCAGCCCGATTTCTACCTTCCTTTAAATGGCTCATTAATATTTGTTATAAAATATAATTAGCATGTTATGTTAATCTGAAAAATTCCAGATCATTCCCACAATTAACTTTGAAAGTAGTAAAAGACAGGAGGTGAATTTGGAAGTGTTTTTAAAGACAGATAGTAGCAACAAGGGTGTCCGTTTTGAGTTTCTGCAAATAAAATGTAAATAAAATGGAAAAACCTTTGTTTGTAATCTGGTGAGTCTTGAAGAATGTAGAACAATGTTTCCTTTATGAATGAAGAAGTCTTCACCAATAAGATTCAATAACTAATCATCTCTCTACCACATACCACAGACAAGGATTATCAAAAGGAAGTATTGTTCACAGTTATACCACCATGGCCACAAACCTCAACAATGTATCTCATAGCATTTGGCTACGACATGCTTGTTCCAATGTGCTGGACAGAGTGTGCACACATTTGATATAAGTAGGGCCAGCTGCCATATTGCATGTAGTACTAACATCCACAGTCAGATCATGATGTCAGTTTTCATGCAACACTTATTTGATATCTGCAAGCTCATTTAGGAATTCACTGCCTTCATATAACCTATGTGTTTAATAACAGGGAAGACCTCTTGCAACATGATATAAAGGACCCTTAAACTGAGAGGGGTCACCAAATGAGGCAGTGACCAATTTGGTCCAGTCTTCAAGCTGCCATTCAACTCCAATTCTGCCAAACATTGGTCTGTAAAGAGCACTAGCTCACAATGTAGCTCACAATGTATTGTGAACAGCAAAACGAGCAGAACAGATTGTTGGGTAAGGAGGGGCAGCTGGGCTCTCAGCGAGAGACTACATCAGGAAAGAGAATTCACAATGTGAATCTCCTACACATATCCTCAGTAAGGAACAATACGCCAGGGGTCGCACGTCAGTAAGGATGCCTCCACTGGTTTGCCACCTGCTCCAACGACAGCAGGTTGGGGAGCCCGTTGCCATGTGTATCAATGTGTCAGGATTGATCCAGGCTGGAGCTGATGTCTGCACACTTCACCATTTTCTACAGACAGTTGAACAGCATAGATTATGGCCTGCCACGTTTTCTCCTGCCCATCCTATCCCTGCAATGTCTGAAGGGTCCGGACCCAAAATGTCACCCATCCATGTTCTCCAGAGATACTGCCTAACCTGCTGTTACTCCAGCATTTTGTGTCTTTCCTAGATTATTAACAGTTAATTTCAAAATTTCTTTGAGCACAGGCTGATGGGTGCTCTTATCGAGGTATATAAAATCATGAGGGGAATAGATAGGGTGAATGCACAGTCTTTTATCCAAAGTGGGGAGATCAAGAACCCGAGGACATAGGTTTAAGGTGAGAGGGGCAAGATTTAATAGGAACCTGAGGGACTACTTTTTCACACACGAGGGTGCGGGTATAAGGGTTGAGCTGCCAGAGGAGGTAGTTGAAGCAGGTATTATAGCAACATTTCAAAGACATTTGGACAAGTACATGGATAGGAAAAGTTTAAAGAAATATGGGCCAAATATGAGGAAGTGGGACTAGCATAGATGGGATATCTTGGGCAGCATGGGCAAGTTGGGCTGAAGAGCATTTTGCCATGTTGCATGACTCTATTACTCTAAAGGAGCTGAACACATTTTGTTCTTTCTACCGAAGACAGACAAAATGCTGGAGTAACTCAGCGGGTCAGACAGCATCTGTGGAGAAAAGAAATAGACGTCATTTTGGATTGGAACCCTTCTTCCCCGTTATAGAGAAAAGGAGAACTTCTTCAATGTAGGCATACCTTGTTCTTTCTACAGCAGCACAAGAAGTACACAGTCGTGCAAGGATGTGTGGCACTTAACGTGCAAAGTCAGTAAGATGCCCCAGCCAGAGGGATTCCTTTTGATTAGTATATAAATACATATATACACATCGAAACAAAGAAACAATAATAGTGCAAAAAGACAAAACCAATGCCCCCAACTCTATGTAGTTCAGAGCAATGACATTGAACCAAAGTTGTTGCTCTGGTGCATCTCTGTGACTTCATGCTGAGGTATGGAAAACATACGGATTAGATTTTGCGGATTCCAATTGACAACTTGCTGGTCAGCACTGATCCAATCCTAAATGATGAGGCCTTGTCTGATGAGCCACAACAAATGACCTGGTTACAAGCCTAAGTATGTTTCTGACCGTCCTTGAGACACAAAAACATTCAACAAATTTTACGTTAAAGTTAACAATGAATCCATGTTCATGTTGGGACAATCTAGGATGTAGCAGACAGCCAAGGAGTAGTGAGTCATACTCATTCAATTGCCAAACCTTCGGGGGAAGGTTCCAAATCCATTGACCGCCAGCCTTTGGGCAGACTCCAACGATTGTGGCTGCTGCGAATACATTGGACTTTGATTGCCATGATATGTTATTTTTGGTCTTTCGCAAATAGGATACTAACCAAACACGATGGACAGAAATATCAGGATATTATGAGTGGGGTGGAGAACTGTGATGGGCCAAAAGGAGATGGCATCAGTCATGGAAGTGTAAGCAAGCCCTTTCAAATTTGATAGGCAAGAGCTCAAGTTGGTTCTGTGGCAAACTAACATAACAGCACTTCTCCGTCAAGGTCTGGATTCCTACGTCAATGGGAAAATCTGAGCCTATTGGCAGGGCTCTGGCTGACAAGTTGCCAGCTGTGAACAGACCTCATGCACCCCAGGGCAGGGCGTGTCCTCACTGCACCTCTCTGGCCATTAAACTGGGAACCAGGCACCAGCATGAAGAGTCCATTCTCTCGAGTAGAGTTTAACATCTTTAAACAAAGGAACAGTTGATACTATATTATTGAAATGAATTTGTAAAAACTTTTAGTTTGAACGAAGTCCATCATTTTGAAAATATCCTAATTTTTAAAATAGTTATATTTTCTATTGGTTTTATAATTGTTTTTGAATACAGAATTTCACATTGTCAGGAATAGATGGTAGCTTTTTTACCTCAGTTTTTAAAGATACAGCGTGGAAACGGGCCCTTCAGTACACCAAGTACGTGCCGATCAGCAATTACCCATACACTAGTTCTAACCGACACACTAGGGGCGATTAACACAAACCAATGAACCTTCAAACTTGCACGTCTTTGGAATGTGGGAGGAAAGCGGAGCACCCGAGGAAAATCCACGTGATCACAGGGAGAACGTACAAAATCCGTTAGGACAGGATCCTCTCTCAGGATCGATCACGGATCTCTAGCACTGTATGTAAGGTGGCAACTCGACCGTTGTGCCACCATGCTGCATTCAAAGACATTGGCAGGTTTAGCAACTGGCTATTCAGAGGGCAAAACTGTCAAAGATGTTCCAGCTGTTTTGTGGGCAGGCATCTCTCTGCCACCACACACACAGTGCATGACCCTGTGGCTCTGCAAATCCTCCCAACTTAGGATGACACGCGCTTGGTGACAGATTTGCAGATGTTAACGACCACACCGATCAACAGCAACAATGGCCGACTCCCCAATGACTACAAGTTCAAGCCTGAGCTGTCTGCTGAAGACAGAATTACAGTTCCACGGAATGAATCAAGTTTCATTTGGGGAAAAAAAATCAGTGAGGCATGAGGTTTTTACAGTCACTTAATCGGTACTCTGTTGTGATTTTTGCGTGGAAAATGTTGGAGATATTATATGCATAAATGAAGTAAATTGGATGAATTGATTAAACCTGCAGGATATTAGAGATGGAGAATGGAGAGGGACTCATTGGATAGCTCATTCAAAGAGCGAGTGCCTGATGCCTTCTTTCTATGCTCTATGAAACTCCCATGGTTCTGGTTAGCATGGACCTCCATTCTAAATATACAGTTCAAGAAGCAACATTTAAGAAACTGATTACAACACTCATGTGATGTACATGTAATATAAATGCTAGTGCCCCTTGAGGCCAAAAGCAGCTGGCAAATGTGCCTGTGCCTCGTGACTGAGGTCAGGTAACCTTCTAGAAGTTTCCTGATTGTGCAGATTAAATCCTTCTTACAAGATGTCGGACGTGTATTCATTGTGCTAGTCACAATAGGGTCTTACAGAAGACATCACACGGTGTCAGAGGAAAAAACTAAAGAAAAGAATGTCTGGACTCAAGCCACCGGGACCACTCTCCCTGCAAGGGAACTTGGCCAAGAATTATAAGGACTGAATAAGGGCATTCCAGCTGTATGAGATTGCAACAGAAGTGACCAGTAAGCCAGATAAGATTCGCTGTGCAACATTTCTCCACGTAGCAGGGCCGGCCACTCAGCAAATTTATGAGACCTTTGAGTTTGCCCAGGAGGAATGTGACAAAATACAACCGCTGAAGAATAAGTTTCAGACATACTGTGGTGGGGGAACCGGCTCAAAGCATGCCAAGCCCCACTCACACACAACAGTGTTAAGGTTCGATCTTTTTTTGTTTCAGCTTTGAACTGCGCCAGGCGCTCATCTGACATGTGTAGGATGGCTTCTACAGCATGTACCACGCTCGGCAGAGCGGTGTGCTCTTCCGCAGGCGTGTTTGCACTGGGCAGCCGGCTCAGGGCATCGGGGACAAACATTTCACGTCCCGGCTTCCACCATATTTCCAGGTCGTACCATGGGAGGTGCATTCGCATGCGCTGCAGTCTGGGGCTTAATTTGTGTAGAGGCTTGGCAAGCAAGCCTACTAATGAGTTGTGGTCAGTAAGGAACACTGTGCGCTGACCGACAATGCAGTCATGAAACTTTCTGCATGCGTACAATATGGAGCACAGCTCCTTTTCTATAGTTGCATAGTTGCGCAACTGACAGACATGATGTCACATTCTGTGATACGTGAGATGACGGGCATGTTTGCCCGGAATGGCATTCCTGACTTGGTGATGACAGACAAAGCGAGACAATTTGCCTGTGCTGAGTTTCATAGGTTCCAGGATGACTGTGAATTTGCCCATGTCACCTCAAGTTCCATATATCCACAGAGCAACCGGCAGATAGAGCGTTGTGTGCAAACTATAAAATGTATTATGAGGAAATGCATGCAAATGCCTATCTCAAAACGCTACTATAGAACACTCTTTTGTCTCTTGCATAGAACTTCATAAATTCTGGAAGGAAATCATTGGAATTTTCACAAAATTATTTAAAATAAAATTGAACCCCAATACAGAACTGATTATCTTTGGATCAACGGAAGACGGATGTAAGCTGACTACGTTTCAAAAATCTATACTTAATTATGGCTCAATAACAGCAAAAAAACGTATACTTAAATTTTGGGAAAAAGCACCCACACCGACGCTCAAAATGTGGATCTCAAACATGTCAAAAATGTTACACCTTGAAGATCTGAGATTCGTCCTATCAGGCAAATCAGACCAATTCTTAAAGATTTGGTCTCCATTTATCGATCTATTACAAGCATGCGGTGCAACACAACCTTAGAAATTAAGTCTTTCAGAACCGGGTGAGAGGTGGGTAAAGATATGAAGGAGGCATATCCCTTTCAATTTCTTTCTCTTTTTTTTTTCTTCTCTCTTTCCTACTCTTTTTCTTTTTGCTTAGTTCACATCACCGCTGCTTTTCTTTTTCGAGCTATACAATACTTTCTCTCTCTATATATCTTGCTTTTCTTACCTTTTTTTTCTACTATTAAATTTAAAATAAGAAGTTGTACATGAAATGTAATTTGTTATTCATGTCTTATATTATTATTGTACATCACTTCCAATAAAAATATTAAAAAAAAAAAAAAAAAAAGCAAATTGCCATCGCCTATCACTCTTACTGCCTCATCCTGTCCCTCCCATGGGACCACAACTGGCCATCCGGCAAGCAAAACAGGCAGCATACTTCAAAGAGAAGGTATCGTGCCAAACCAACCAAATGGCAACGTGGCCGTACATTGCAAGAGAAAACCTGTCCCCTCGGAGCTACGTCATCTCTACACTGAGCGGTATTGAGTTTGGCAGAAAAAGGAAGGACATACGACCTGCGCACGAAGCAGCTGAGCCATGCCCTGGCAACACGCAGCAGACAAGTGCGAACACTCTCCCACAAGGAGGAACCCCACTCCCAGAAGGAGCTAGTCTCCTAGACAAGAGAACTATCACAGGCCGCATCACAAGGTTCTGTGGAGGGGGAACGGGCTCAAAGCGAGCCAAGCCACACTCGCACACAACAGAAATATGACACAGAATGAGTTGGAAATACGACTTGCACGAGAAGTGGGCGATTGTCAAAACCCCCAACTCGACTTGTTATGTAAAATTGTTGGGCAATTATTTTATAGTTTTGTAGTATGAAGAGCACTGTGTTATTTGTGATACTTTATCCACATTAAATTGATTAAAGGTTCCAAGTTATTAGTTTTGATCCCAACGTTGAAGGGGTAGATATAATGTAATTAAAGGGAAGGGGGAGATGTAATGTATATGAAATATAAATGCCAGTGCCCCTTGAGGCCAAAAGCAGAAGCCGGCAAATGTGCCTGTGCCTCGTGACTGAGGTCAGGTGACCTCCCAGAAGTTTCCTGGTTGTGCAGATTAAATCCTTCTTACAAGATGTCGGACGTGTATTCATTGTGCTAGTGAAAACAGGGTCTTACAGAAGACATCACAACTCAGTTCTAGATCAATCACAGAATACAACAGCAACATTTCAGTTTTTTTTAGACTAGTTTGATTTAGGGAATGCACTGCGATCAAACATGGTAACTTTTTACTACCTTTGATTCCAGCATTCTCGTTCCTCTCTTCCAGCTTTCTCCGTCCTCCCGACCCCCCACCACAATCAGTCTGAAGAAAGGTCCTGGCACGAAAGGTCACCTATCCATGTTCTCCAGAGCCTGACACCGAGTTACACCAGCACCTTGTGTCTTTTCTTGTGGTCATTTATTTATTCCTCCAAGATCCATGCCAACCTCTGAACTCTACCTCAGCTTCCTGCTTGAATCCTGAAGATCAGCTTTCTATTCCTGCAGCAGCCAAGCCAAATCATAAGTGACATTCTCCAACATTCACACATCATTCTTTGTCCTGAGGCTTGGTGGGGTTTACTCCCTCAGTCTGATCCTCTCCAACCTTCAGTGTCCGTCTTCAGTGTCAACCACCATCTGCAGTTCCTTCCTACACATTTTTCTGGTCTGAAGACGTCATTCAAAGACACCACATAAAACCACATTTCCTTTCGATCATTGCCAACCTTTATTTTAGTTTCAATCCATTCCTTCCAGAAAGCCCCTTCCTTCAAATCTGAGCTTTGTACAGGGTCACCCTCCTACCCTACACTCTCCATAAGCTTCCTCATCAGTAACTCTTCTGCCCATTTTCACTCTGTCAAGTCCCATTCATCCCTCAACTCGGTTCTTACTTTTCTCCATGTCTACCTTTCTCCATGCATGGAACTCGGTCATCTGTATCATTCTCCAGAGTGATGAAAACATGCGCTAACTTGTCCATTCATGTTGCTCCAATGTCCTGAACTTGCCCTCCCCCTTCACCCCTTTGTTGATCACCTAGATCACTTGCTCTGAAATCCCCAACCCCCCCCATTCTCTTCTCCTTTAACACCCTTTGATCACCATTCCTTTGCCATGGTCTCCAATTTATTTAGACATCTTAAGAGCTTTTTGATTACAGTATTACAGAAATGCAAGTCTCAGAAAGGGTCTCAACTTGAAATGTCAACTATTCAGATTCTCCAGGGATGCTGCCTGACCTGCTGAGTTTCTCCAGCATTTTGTGTCTATTTTTATAAAGCAGCATCAGCAGTTTCTCGTTTCTACATAGAAATATAAGTGTCGTTGCTTTGACAGTTAGATTTATTTTTGCAAAGCTGCTGCATTCGTACGGATTGCACCTTTTCAACTGTCTATTTTCATACAAAAAGTCATGGGACTGAAACTCACTTTATGATAAATGCCATACTATTTCAGATGCCATTTTGTATTGAGTAGAAATTGGTATCTTTGTTATTCATGTAACAATTGACAATGTGCTTGACAAAGGGGGCTATAACATTAATGCTCTGCTTGAATCTCCAAGATCAGCGTTCTATTTCTGCGACAACATCCAAATGGAGTTTAGCTGAAAGGGTGTGCACACTGGTAACAAATGTAAACTACCACAAAACCTGTACAAACTGCAATGTGGAAAAAGCCAACATTCTTTAATTTATCATTCCAATAGAAATTTTGTGGCCTATTTTCATAAATCCTCAGAAATTTGAAGATTTCAGTCAGCCGAAAATAACAGTACATTCAGTGCAGCGACAAACTGTGGATCGAGCAGGTGCTGAGGTCTTCACACCTCTGTAGACTTCGGCAAACAACAACAGAATTCCACCCTCCATAACTTTAAACAAAAATAAATATTAATTGGTATTATGGATAATTAAAGCAGCTTTACTACCACTTCTAGTGCCTGATGCATTGTTTTATTCTGTGTCAGAAAGCATGAATTAAAAATGACACGTCAGCCTTCCCTGATATTCCTGAGGTGGATTCAGAACATGTCCACTATTATTATTTCCATTGGAGTTTTGCTTTTCCAATGCCAACTCATTACATTTTCAATTGATGTCACCAAGTAACACCTTCAAATTGAAACACAAACCTCAGCTCAGCCAGTTTTTAAATAAAATATTTCAACGTGGAGCATTTATTGATATAGACATATTTACTCTGTTGGCCAATGAACATTACCAATACAAATATATCAGCATGTAGAATTGCTCAACTCTAAAGCATTACAAAATACATTTTGCTGCTACTATATCTGCAAAATGTTTTTTAGTTACCATACATGAGAAGTTTTTTTGTTGTTAGAAATGTTGTTTGAGCTGTCTGATTGACAGTTACTTTTGTCCTGTCCTTTGAGCGAATACACTTCAAGCCTGTAAAATATTGTGCATATGTAACTCAAGTAATCTATTGACTGCTCGGAGCAATTTTGTCTTAATAATTCACACACTGTTTTGCTTTGAAGTATTTTGGTCCTGAGTTCTAAGACATACTATGCGGAATCATCGTGCTCAAAGAATAGCTTGCTGCCTCTGAAGGCTGGAAAGAAAAAGATAATAATTTGGCACAAGGAAATCTAGTTGTGCTTCATGTTCCAGAGAAAACATGGAAATGAACACGGCTCCATATTTGTTCCATTCCGATTGTTTTTAAGTTTTCCACTATAAACACCATTGCTGAGTTATTAGTTATTTACTGATAACTGCCATGTGTTAACCTATCCTGATATGGATTGCTGTTGATTCACACTCTCAACAGAGAGCAGATATGTAGCGAATATGTGGCACTTTCCAATACATTTTTCCATTGTGTTTCTTAGCTGGTGTACATTTAAAAATCTTCAGCCATCCTTTAAAAGAAGCCAGAAAGCATGCCAACACCATTTGAAATACATATCTAATTTTCTGTTTTGTTCAACTGCTTTATTCGATGGCAAAAAGCAGCATTAAAATATTGTATCCTCACACCTTAGCGGCAAATTGGGCTGTTTCAAATACTGTCAGCGAACGCAAGGTTGTAACAAAAACAACAAAAATCAATTAGAGTGAAAGACTACAGGTTCTATTTCAAACCCCAGTCCCAACTTACACTGTCTCTGGGGTTTGCTTGAGTTCACCACTTACAGTATCTGTATTTTGAATCTTCTTTCTTTAAAACAGGTTATTACTGGTGGAAAGTATGAGAAAAAGGAAGTCTGTTTTGATCATGGGCTAGTGATGAGGTACCATGAGCGATGAGATGACATGTGGCTCCCATGCAAACAACTGGAGGAGCCTCTCCTCGGTCCACATATCAACACCACTTCTCTGGCGCTTATAGATAATGCTACTGCAGAATGGCATCAGCATTGTGCCATGCCTTGGGAGGAATGGACAAATAATAGCGTGGAATTCTGGATCAGCTGAAATCCCATTCATGACAGAGCAGAGTGCGGTTGTGGAAAATGGTGGGGCAGAGGAAGAAGATGATCAGAAAACTGCAACTAGGGGAGAAATAAATAATTGCCAAAGGTGTAGTGGAGGGGTATGGAGTAAAACAATGGGGGGCTGATGGTTAGTGGGGGTGCAGTGTACTGATCACAAGGCGGCATGCAGTGGGTGTTGGGGGTCAATAAAAGGAATGTTGGGCCAAGTATGACCATAGCTTTGTCTTCAACACCATAATCCCAGCCAAACTCATCTCCAAACATCAGCACCCCCTCTGCAACTGGATCCTTGACATAATCATGGAGCTTGGAAAGAAGCCCTTTGGCTGTTCATCTGTGCTGGCAAAGATGCCCCAAACATTTATTTCCATTTGCCCACATATGGCACATATCCACCTAAACCTGTCCTATCAATGCATGTATTTTGAATGTTGCTATTGTCCATGTCTCACTTACTTCAACTGGCACTTCATGCCACCAGCACCTGCTGTGTGAAAAAGTTGCCCCTATTGATAGAAAGTTTCTATCAAATCTTTCCCCTCTCACCCTTCTCAGTCCCTGACAGTGCTCCCTGTGCACTCATGATTATGCATCCAAATTCTGCTCTAACTTAAGTTACATTTCTTGCAGATGAACCAATGTAGTGAGCTGAAATTTGAGCAATGATGAGACTGAGTACAGGAAGGCGACATGGAGCTTAGTAACAAGGTGTCAAGACGAAAGCCTCTCCTTTGAGGTCAGGCAAGGTGAAGGAGCTGGTTAACGATGTCAGGAAGCAAGGTGGTTAGCGTGCTCATCCCATTCTACACAAACGGTACTGAAGTGGAGACTGCGAAAGCTGTAAATATCAACAATGATCTGTCCTGGACATTGAAGCCATGGCCAAGAAAGCACATCGACACTCCTGAGAAGATTTGGCATATCTTCAATGATTTTTACCAACTTCTACAGATTCGCCATAGAAGGCATCCTATCAGGATACCTATCAGTTTGGTTAGGCAACAGCTCTGCGCAAGACTGCAATAAATTGTAGAGAGTTGTGGATGTAGCTCAGTCCACACATAAAGCAGCCTTCACCTCCCCCCATCTCCCCACATCCCCAAAGATTCCATCTACATTTCACGTTGCCTTGGGAGAGCAGCCAACATAATCAGGGGCCTCATTCATCCTGGTCATTCCCTCTTTACCCCTCTTGGGCAGAAGATACAAAAGTCTGAAAGCAATAGATTCTATAGCAGCTTCTTGTTTGCTGTTATCAAACTATTAAATGGTTATTCTATAAGATAGGGTGTAGTCCCAACCTATCTCATTGCAAACCTTGCACTTTCTCTGTAACTGAAACACCATAAACACTGTATGACTGCACTCTTTCTTTCTCTATTTTTCCACCACTATTCTATTCCATTATCTGTTGAACTTTTGTACTTTGTACTGTTGTACTTTTGTATGGCTTGAATGTACTTATATATGATACATGACTGGGTAGCACATAATCCAGTATTGTATAGGATGGAACTGCAGATGCTGGTTTAAACCAAAGATAGACACAAAAACCTGGACAGAGGGACAGACTCATCTCGATCCGAAATGTCACCTGTTCCTTCTCTCCAGAGATGCTTGCTGTCTGTTCCGCTGAGTTACTACAGCATTTTGTGTCTATCCATTATTGTATATTGTGTAAAGCTTCAACTATCAAATTCTGTCCATATACCACCTCCCTCTGTGTGAATTGGTGTTTCTATCACACGTGTATGCCAACAATGTTGTTAGTAACCGTGCAATATCCAAAATTCAATTCTGGCAACATTGGTCCAAGTCACACTTGGCAATGTCCACTAACAGGTGGTGGCACGGTGGCACATTTCAAGGGTCAGACAACTGTCCTGCAATTACAGGCAGCATGCTATACAAACAAATCTCAAATAGCGGACCCAAACCAAGACCTAGTCACACCATCCCAACTTGGATTCAGCAGGCTCCCTTTCATAATTTCAGTATTCCAAATGTCCTGGCATTTATAATGAACAAGCAAGCTGCCACGAGCTGAGCCCACTGTTCCCCATTAGTTTGTGCATTTTCGTCTGCCTCTGGGAAGTCTCCCCCACTCCCTGGATAGACAAAAAACGTTGGAAAAACTCAGTGGGACAGGCAGCATCTCTGAAGAGAAGGAATGCGTGATCTTTTGGGTCGAGACCCTTCTCTGCCATCTCCCACTCCCCATTATTGCTCCGCTCATTCCTTGCTAACACTCTCCGGCTGCTGAACGAGAGCTGGTTGTATCATAATGGGACTTCAAGGCCAGAGGGATGAGAAAAAGTTCTATTAATGGATTAAATCTGATCCTCACTGCTGACCATTCCTGAAGCTGTAACATTACACAAGGGAATCTGCTCATACTACTTGGAACTGGAGATAATGACATTTGCTGTTTTTTAATGCTATTTGAAATAGCATCAGGGAGTTTGCAAATACTGTTTTAACACCGGAGGTGCAGCACAAATTACTTTCAGGCGCCAAAATATTTTCAAGAAAACACTTCACTAAAATGATGATAAAATATTCCTTTTCAATGCCTCAAAAGGTCTGATTTTAATTTGTTTTGGGCATTGTCTGATCATTGATAAAATGTTTATAAAGTGGCAATGGGGCCAGATAAATCACAGACTGGACTCACGATTCTGAAAGCAAAAGAGCCTTGAGGCAGGAGATTTGAAGTAGCACAAAAGATTGTCATCTTCTGGCTTGAAATACTTGTGCTTTGTTTTGCATGTGTTTAAACAATCAGCAGAATTATCAGACATTACCTTATTAGATTGGTGTTAAAGAAACTTAATAAGTCAGAATAAAAGCTTGCTTTACATGTGATGGTATTTTGCCAGGCCTGAAAGAGCCTGATCTTCACATTGGGTGTCCAGAGGACGTCTGTTCCCTAATCCTTTTAATTTTAACACTAAGCAATTGAATTTTCTTTGCAAAATGCTGGGTGTACTCAGCAGGTCAGGCAACAAAGACAAAGCATGGAACAGAGATAATGTTTAGGATAATAGTTTTAATTTATATCAGGTCTAAAATAAAGTTAAGATCTGTTCTAACATGCAGAATGGTAAACAAAGGAGAAGATCTAGGATAGGGCAGAAGACAGGAGAGATGGAAATGCCGAAGGCCTGTCGGATTAGTTTTTCCAGTATTAAATGCTGTTACATCAGATTTCCAAAATCTGTGGTCTTTGGTTTTTTAATTCAAGACACAAGTGTGATTCAAAACTCACTCAATCTGAACTCTATAAAATTGCAGCTTAGGCCAGAAGTCTGTGCATATTCCATGAAAGCTAACAGACAAGAAAATTGAACAGATTAACAATATAATTCAGAGGGGGGGGGGGGGGGGGGTGTTGCTTAGTTCAACATTCTGATTACATCACATGGTTACCACTTTAGCTATTTGGCAATCCACTGTGGTTGGGTTGGGCAATCAGTTCTTCATTGCCACATTATCCAAAACTGTGAACAAAAGTGGTGATGGACTTGTGTACGCCTGTAAAACTTACTGCTGAAGAGAGTGCCAGGCCATTGAATGAAAAGAACATTCTTGCATTGGAATAGATATGCTTGAGGCCCAATCAAAATGGGAACTGCATTAAATGAGACCAGCAACCAGCCAACACGTACACTGTCAGTTTTGGACTTCTGTGATGTACAGCACAGGAACAGGCCCTTCACTCTACAATGTTGATGTCAAGACCAACTCTTATCTACTTGCATATACTCCATGCCTTTCTATTACTTGCATATCCATATGCATATCCAAAAGTCTCTTAAATGCAACTTTTGAATCCACCCTCCACCATCACCCTCGGCAGCGCATTCCAAGCACTCACCACTCTCTGTATCAAAAACCTGCCTCGCACATCTCCTTCAAACTTTGCTCCTTTCACATTAATGCTATGCACTCTTGTGTTTGATTTTCCCAACCTGCGTAAAAAGGTTCTGACTGTTTACTATCTACGCCTCTCATACTTTTATATATCTATCAGGTCTCCCTGCAGCCTCTGGCATTGGCCACACATTCACCTATCTATAACCCTTTGCTATGATCTTATACCCACCTTATGTAAGATCACCCCTCAACCTGCCTTACATTCTCATTCTCCAATGAATACCGTCCTATTTTGTATTTCTTGCCTTAATCTCTCTCCCTAAGCTCATTCCTTAAGTCCTGGCAACATCCTCATGAAATCTTCAATCTGGACTTTTTCCAACTTAATCGCTTTTGCTTCTATAGCAGGGTGACCAAAAACAGAATTTAGATCCTACCAAATGTGGCTTCAGCCCAAATTGTTTCCTAAAAGCCCCATCTAACATCCCAATGCCCAGGTCTAGACTTGATATCCTGACCAAAAGCCTTCTTGACTACCCAATACTGTACCTGTGATGTCACTTTCAAGTTGTTTATGTAGCTGCACTCCTAGTATCCTTTGTACTAAAACATTCCCCAGGTGTATAAATTCTCATTGTGAAGGAAAAAAAAGAAAACTTAGCAAAAAGGAAATCCCAAGTGGTTCATTTGGAATCACTTATAACTGTGACATTTCGAATAACAATTGCCTCAAGATGTTGCCAGAATAAAAAAAAACATGTGCAGCCAAGCTTTATCCAATTGTTTCTTTTTCTTCTGTTATGGATTAAAATATTGAGGGAAAAGAGGTATTGTCAATAACCAAGCCGACCAATAGATGACCACTGAGCAATTCACTTTATCTTGTCATCTGGCAAATAAACCTTACTACTCAAGCCTTTAATATGTTCCTTTCTTTCAATTCTTGCTTGATAGGATTGTATTTCTAGGATGGCCTTAAGTAAAGGTCCTGGAAACACATACCTTATTATCTCAACTTACATTTGCCTGTCATGATAATTGTTATCGAAGGTCAGGTTTCATGCCAACACACCAGAACTCCGTGTATGGCCCAATGCAATATGAATACTTTACTGTCAACACACAGTCTTTGGAGAATCCTGGCCATCACTGACCCATCTGAAATTATTCTGCTTGTGAGTATATGTTACTATCAATTGGTAATGGATTCAAAGTATAGATCAATCTAAAACTGTGCCACCCTTATCAACCAAGGCTTTGGACCATTGAAGGCACATTTTAATTGTACCACGTCTGACAATGAGGTTCCTGTCCAAAATTAGAGTACAGTTATTTTAAGTTTTTAATGTTTGGTACTATGATTTGTACTTATCACCATGGCTCTGGTGTATAAATTCTCAACATTTATGACATGAAAAAAAAGAAAACTTAGCAAAAAGGAAATCCCAAATAGGTTCATTTGAAAATCAATTAATTGACTGTGACATTTAAGTCTATAACAATTGCCTCAAGATGTTTTGCCAGATTTCACAAAAAAAACATCCTGGCAGCCAAGCTTTATCCGATAGTTTCTTTTTCTTCATGTTATGGATGTAAATATTGAGGGAAAAGAGGTTTTCATGCAAAATAACCAAGCCGCTTTAAGGAGTGAGATTGCCCAGTTAAAAACAATTAAAACCAAATCATGATCACTTCTATGTTTATTTTGTGGATTTGAGTCCAATAAACAGACTTATATGCTACAAGTTTTTGAATTAGTTCCTTTCTTTCAAGGTAATTGAGAGTTGATAGGATTTTTTTGATAGGATGGCAGCAAGTAAAGGTCATGTGGAAATTTGTGATATACCTTATTATCTCAACTATTATTTGCCTGTCAGCCATAATCCTGTTATAGAAGGTCAGGTAAGCATGCCCACACAATAGATGTGCCGTGTATGGCCCAATAAATAAGATGAATACAATTAGTTTGTCAATGTCTTTGGAGAATAAATGGCCATCACTGACCCATCTGAAATTATTCTGCTTGTGAGTATATGTTACTATCAATTGGTAATGGATTCAAAGTATAGATCAATCTAAAACTGTGCCACCCTTATCAACCAAGGCTTTGGACCATTGAAGGCACATTTTAATTGTACCACGTCTGACAATGAGGTTCCTACCTAAATTAGAGTACAGTTATGGTCAGTAGATAATGCTACAAAATGCAATAATTTAGCAATCACCTTCTCCTTGGAATGTGATCACATTGGCCTGCAATCAAAAGATATACTCATTTGAAAAGGAGAACCATAAACAGATCTTCCTTAAGCATTATCCGAAAATACCAGAAAATCTAGAAATAGATCTTCAATTGAAAATACAATTAAATGTTGATTCTGATGTTTAAGTCTATAAACATAACCAGGCACAGTTGGTTTTACTATATTTCACAGTTAAGTAATCCAGTTCTGGTCTTTTTCCAATCTTTCTCCGATAGCATTATTCCGTTCCAATGGCCCATCCTCATCATGATCTCATTGCTGTACTGCTATGGTGTCCAGATTTTCATGCAAACTACCCTTTCCGCTTTAAGGAGTGAGATTGCCCAGTTAATAACAATTAAAACCAAATCATGATCACTTCTATGTTTATTTTGTGGATTTGAGTCCATTCAAAACAGACTGAACTGCTACAAGTTTCTGAATTAGCTAGTGGAAACTTTCCATGTGTAATTGATTGACATTATCAGCCACTGAATTTTTGGCATGATTTCCCACACATGCACCTTATCCACATGACTGCAAATCTGTGTTGAAGTTCAATATTGTTGATGCACATCCATCCTGCCTCATAGATTCTCAGTTGTGAGCCCTCAGCCAACTCTTACTCCATCCCACATAGCATAGTGGTTGTGCCACAATAGATGATGCTCTCTTTGGGAAAGTTTGACTTTGTCTTCACTTTTTCATCATGCCTCCAAGTGCTGTCATGAACAGATGTATTTGCAAGTGGTAATAACCTGCTCTAATCAGTTATTCCCTTAAAATAGTTCTCACCAGGCTCATCACAGGTTTCAGCTAATTTGGTTCTTTAGGATGTGCTATCAGGAAATTACTAAAACACCAGCAATGTCTATGAGACCACACAATATCGTCAGTATGGTAAGTACTCCATGAACCAGCCATAGGTCCAATTAAGCTGTTTAAATACACTTACAATGTTAGTTACTAGCAAACAATGTGAACAAAATGACCAGATATATCCCATCAATAAAATGAAGGATACATTTGACCTGGCCCAATCAATCCATTGTCCATTCAATCCATTCTCAATTATTGTCAAAGTAACAGAAGACCATTGCTGATTGTCAAAATGCACTTCTTGTTCACCAATAATCTGTTCACTGAAGACTTTGTCAAGTCCAAATTCCTAAATAAAGTAGAGGTGAATCGGACAGTACCCCAGCTTATGGAAGGACCATTCAGATGCCTGATATTGGAGTGAAAAAGCAGTTTGGCTTCTGCAGGATCACTCCAGCCAAGAACTCATCACCATTTCAGTCTAAACATGAACCAAAGAGCTAAGTTCCAGAGGTGATGCAAGGGTGACTGCCTTTGACATGGAGGCAACATTTGACCAAGTATGAAATCTTGAACTCTGGTAAAAAAATAGTTTTATGTTTATTATTGTCACTTACACTGAGTTATAGAGAAAAGCTTTGTTTTGGATACTATCCAATCAGATCCGATATACCATCCATGGATGCAATCAGTTCAAATGAGCACAATAGATATATCAAAGGGGAAGATACAGAATGCAGTCTATGATTGTCAGCATTGTAGCGCATCGGTTCCTTACATAAACTCCAAAGTCCTCAATAGGGTAGAGGTGAATCGAACAGTGCCCCAGATAATGGAAAGACCATTCAGAAGTTTGATAATGAAGAGGAAGCTGTTCCCGCATCTGAGGGAGCACACTTTCAAACTTCTGTACTTTCTGCCAGATAAGAGCAGGGAGAAGAAGGAATGAATGGGGTTGGGGCAAGTCTTTGATTATAGAAGCTGCTGTGAATTAATGGACAAGTAGTAGAAAACATGTCAACAACACTAAACCCCTCATCATTGACCAAAAAACTTCATTGGACTGGAATGGAACAAAATAGCCCAGATTCTCTACACTGTGCATCAAGGCTGTCTCTGCCACACCAAAGGCTTTTGATTATCTATAGGGCATGTCAAGAGTGTCATTGAATTCTGGTCATTCGCATGGATGAGTGCAGCTCCAAAAACATTCACGAAGCGAAACACTATCCAAGATAAACCACCCACTAGACTAGCAACACCTGAAGCATTTACTCTATCCACATTTCAGTGCAGTGTGTGACATTTACAAAATGCTCACAACTTCCAGATGAGCTCAATACCTTTCATGCAAACCTTGAAAGCAAGAACAATAACACACCAACACAAGATCCCCACAGCCCCTGATGCCCTTATGATCACAGTCTCAAATGCCGATATCAGAGAAACCTTCAAGAGGGTGAAACGGCTAAACATATCCTTTGCAGGTGGCATACCTGTCCGAGTACTAAAGACCTGCGCAGACCAACTGGCTGGAGTATTCAAGAATATCTTCAAACTCGCACTTCTGTCGTCTGGGGCTCCCAACTGCTTCAAAATGGCCTCTATCATGCCTATGCACGAGGAGTATTATGACCTGCCTTGATGACGGACAATAAATAGCATTATTTCGACTATAATTAAGTGTTTTGAGAGATTGGTTATGGCGCAAATCAAATCATGCCTCAGAGATGACTGGGATCCCTTTAATATGACTTTCACCACAACAGATCAACAACAGTGCTATCTCACTGGCACTCAACACTGATCTGGACTACCTGGATAACAGGAACACATATGTCAGGCTATTGTTCATCGTTCAACACTATCATCTCCTCTAAACTAAGTACCAAGCTCCAAAACCTAGACTTCCACAATACCCTTTGCAACAGGATCCTCACCAGCAGCCCTCAATCAGTGCGGATTGGGAACCACATCTCCTCCTCATTAACCATCAATACAGGTGCATTTCAAGAGTGCTTGCTTATCCCCCTGTTCTATTCTCATTACACTGTGACTGTATGGCTAAACCCAGCTCCAGTGCCATCTATAAATTCACCAACTATTGTTGGCCAAATGAGTGAACGAATGAATAACATTTATTGGCCAAGTATGTATACACAAAGGAATTTGCCTTGGTGCTTTGTTCGCAAAAGGATAAAAACACGATATACTGTACAGCAGACAATTAAAAATAAAACATTATAATTTAATCATGTGAAATTAAAGTACTAAAATAAAAAGAGGCTACAGACTTTTGGGTGTTGAGTGGAGCTACTGCTCGCAGTCAAAAATCACATGCCAGTTTTCATTAAAAGATCGGAGCTGGAGAGAGCTAGCAGCTTCAAACTTCTGGGCAGGAACTTCTGGGCAGGAACATCTTAGATGACTTGTACTGGGTCCTGCACATAGATGTGGCCATGAAGAAGGCTCACCGGCACTTCTACTTTCATAGAAGTTCAGCAATTCGGCATGACACCAAATACTCCAACACATTTTGACAGCTGCACAGTAGAAAGTACCTTGACTTGTTGCATCACAGCTTGACATGTCAATTCCAACACAAAAGAACACAAGAGATTGCAGAGAGTTTTGAGCTCAGCTCAGTTCATCATGGGCACAACCCTCACATCATCAAAAGCATCTACATTAGCTGTTGCCTCAAGAAGGTGTCATCTATCATCAAGGATCCTCATCACCCATGGCCCTCTTCTCCCTACTACTGTTCGACAGGAAGTACAGAAGCTGGAATTTCCACACCATTCAGTTCAGGAACAGCTTTAGACTTAGACTTTAGAGATACAGTGTGGAAACAGGCTATTCAGCCCACGGAGTTCGCACTGACCACTGATCACGCCGTACACTAGCACTATCACTTGGGCCATAGAAAATGGGCGCAGGAGTAAGCCATTCATCCCTTCGAGCCAGCACTGCCATTCAATATGATGATGGTTGATTATCCAGAATCAGTACCTTGTTCCTCCTTTCTCCCCATATCCCTTTATTCCGTTAGCCCCAAGAGCTATATCTAACTCTCTCTTGAATTTACAATTTACAGAAGATAATTAACCTACAAACCTGTATGTCTTTGGAGCATGAGAGGAAACGGGAGCACACGGAAAAAACCCAAGCGGGAACACGGAAAACGTACAAACTCCGTACAGACAACACGTGAGGTCAAGAATGAACCATGGACTTTCTAATTATGTATTTTCATGCTAATATCTTGTTTGTTTGTAGAATATATGGACAATTTAAGTTTTTTGGTTGTCTATGCCTGTTTTATGGTCAGAGAGTTATACAGGTATAGTCAAAAGAAGCATCAACTGCAAGCACAGAAATAAGCCCCTTGGCCCACCTTGTCCATGCTGATCAAGTTGGTTCATTTGCCTGCATATGGCCCATAGCCCTCTAAATCTTTCCTATCCATATATGTGTCCAAATGTCTTTTTGAAGTTGTAATTGTATCTGCTTCTCTTGCTTCCTGAGACAGCACATTCCAAATGCTGTCTACCTTACAAGTGAAAACATTGTCCGAGGTCCCTTTTAATTCTCTCGCCTCTTACTTAAGCCTATGCTGACCAATATTTTTAATCCTCTACCCTGGGGAAAAGGCCATGAGTGTTCACCTTTACTAGGCTCCTGGTGATCTTGTACACCTTAATAAGGTCACCTCTCAGCCTCCTGCTGCTGCGAGCAAGATTATCATTGTACCTGTACCATACCATGCATGTGCACATGACAATAAACACAACTTGACTTGACCCAACCAGCTTCCTCCTGGAGAGGGAATGGAGTTCTTGGACTTTTTGACTGACGCAGTGGCACAACAGATTCACTGTTCCCAGGTTTGACCCTGATCTCTAGTGCCATCTGTGTGGAGTTTGCATACAGGTATATAGTTTCCACTGGGGCCCTGGTATCTGGTCTCCTCCCACATTTCAAAGTCATCCTGGGAGGTTAATTGGCAATCGTTAATTACCTCTGGTGTCAATGAATGATAGAAGATTCAGGGAGGAGTTGATGAGAGAAGAGATTACAAGGAAATAAAATGGGAAATGGAACTGATGGGATAGTTCAGTGGGGAGCCAACATGAACCTGATGGGCTGGATAGTCTCCTTCTGGCAAATAAAGTAAATCATTTTCCTTCCCTCTTCAGCTGAAAATGCCATTTGGTATCCACATTGGAAACTAGAGAGTAATTAGGTCTATTGATTAAGATATTTCACCAAGAAAGAAATAATATCCTTTGCTGCTAACAATCAAGCTTAATCTCTTTAGTTCAACCTTTTAAAATAAGATATTCAATAATAATATTATTACTTTGTATTCAATAGCAGAATCTTATCAGAAACTCATCTTGATAGCAAATTTAAAATTTGAGAGCTTCCTATTCAATAATCCAGCAATCTTTGTGGTCTCATTATCTTTGAACCCCTGTTGAACAGTCAGCAACCAAGACTTATTTAAGTGGATAAGGTCAAATTATCCTAATAACAGCCTAATTTGTTTAAAAAGGTCATGTTTCAGTGATGGTTAAATTCAGATTTTAATTTCATACAGTGTCAAAGTGATTCATCAAAATCATGTCAGTTCTATGTGCAGAAACATTTTATTCCTTAACTTCAATAAAGAGAATTAAAACGTAAACACCTAATATTTAAGTGCCATTTGTTAAGCAGCACATAATTCACAATTACAGAAGTGCTTCTGGATTCAGGATTGAATTAAATGCTCATGTTACATAAATTGCATTTTGTCATCTATATTTTTCTAATATTAATTTTAAAACTTGCTGATCAGGTCTCACTAGTGCATTTATTTTCAGTTGATTTGTGTAATATAACCTTCAGAATTCCCCTATGACATTAAATTCACTTAGATTTGCTGAATGTAGAAAGGGATTCAAGTACGTATAGGATGTACAGTATAATTGCACCAGTGCATCTGATAATGCAGTAGGGACATAATATACTCATAAAGTGAACCATATAATGCGTACAATTACATTTTGGTTTGAGTATTCTTGATACAAAATGAGGTATCGGTTTTAAATTGATATTATTAACAAGAAGTTACAGCATACAGGATTCTCTCTCTTTATAGGCAATGTTTAAAAAGTGCAAAATAATGTATTAGTGCTCATTAATTATACAAAACAATATTGGAAACCTTCTGGAAAACTGCTAAACTTGGAACTACATTAAAAATTCTTCAAAATTATTTCAATTTGCTGTCCGGATCAAAAGTTTTTACGGTAAGCTAATATGCTTTTAAATTTTCGCTGATGTTAAGAAATATATAGTTGGAACATGATAGAAGGGAGCATCAAACTCCCCAATGAAAGAAAGAAACATACAAGCAGTAAGAATTGACCATGGGACATGCTCCTCTGTGGAAGATATGCCACATTATCAGGCGTACAAGTCTGAATCTCATTACAGAGAGAGGCAGAAAAAGAGAATGAATGACAAAGAATTTCTTGTGTTCCAATGAAGATCAATGATGATGGAGACCTTGCAGCAGAGAATAATTGTGTAGGGTTTGATCGGCTCACAAAAAAAATCTAAAGGAATGTAGAAAATATATATTTTTTAAATGGAAGAGAATTCTGTAAGTTGTTCTGAGTGTGCTGGATAGAACAAGACACAAGAGTATGGATAATATATTGGTCGGCATGGACTCGATGGGCCGAAAGGCCTTTCACACTGCATCTCTCAACTAAACTAAACCATAGAAAGCATACAGACATTTAACAAATAATACGTTATTGTGGGAAGCAGAAAAGATTCAAACATTTATTAGCTTCTCAAATATTTGGATCTTTTTTCTTGCCAATTTCTCCCACAACAGGTACTTACTATGATGAGGTTCCATGTCAATCACCCTCTGGCTATTAATTATATATAAGCCCTGGCCACCTATTTTACCAAAGGGAGCACTGCAGCTGGGCACCACGCTGATTTCTCTTCCCATTACCGACACACACTTCCTGGAGGCAACCTGGTAGCAAAATCAGAGATTTAAAAGAAAAGATTTACACTTACTATTGCGTGCACTGAAGCCAATATTTGCATCTCTGTCAATATTCAGATGAGTGGACATATATGTCAGGTACCTGCTCAGCAAACGTACTGTACAATCAAGGGACTAGGATGGATGTGTAGTTGCACTAAATTACAGTTGTCTCAGAGCAGTTTTATGGCTTAAGTATGTTTTCAATTTTAAGCTGAAATTATAGTTTATTCATGAAAATTAAAGCCACAATCAGCCCTTAAAAGTAATCCTGAGTTAATTGTGAGTGCTACAACACAAATCCATTGACTGAGACACTTCCCTGTCCCAATGATTCGTTGCATGATAAACCCCAGCTCGTGCTAACAGAAGAAAAGTAGAAAGCATGCCAGAGATTTTGGCCGGTGTTCCTTCCGCAACGAAGAACGGTTTCATTGGGTAGTCATTGTTGTTTGAGACATCCTGTAGCCTGCTATGGTTATCTACCTGACTACACTTCAACAATAACTAATTGTTTGGAAGAGCTTTAATCTGCTTCTGCCATGCTCGACCATCTATCAAGGGATTATTTTCATTCTGGTGCAGAATGAAGGTTTTGCTGCACAAGATTACGTAATTAACAATTCATATTTTTTCTGTCAAACACAAGGGTCTTTTTGAGACACTAGTCGATTGTCTTTTGTCATATAGGTTTGAAGGAAATGTGCTCTGCTGTGCATGCACCAATACATTGCATTCGCAAAATGATCCAGACAAAACAGAAGTGATTAAACTGGTTGATGAATGGATTCATATTTTATAGCTTGTTCAATGCAAATTCTTTATTTAAATCTTAATTTTCTCAAAATAAACTGATTTTATCACTTCTATTTCGATCTGATGTGTCATTAAACCAATTCTGTTATAATTCTACTGCCATCACATTAATGTCCTTGTAAAACCTTACGATAAACCATATCCTTTCTTAGTTCCACCAATACAGAAACGATGTTGTAATAAATGTGTATTAACTTATTTTGTTATTCCTGAAATCACATCTGGAACATTTATACACAAACCACCCTACCCATGACAATTAATGGCAGTCTAGGATTTCACCAGGTTTTGCTACATACATATCCAAAGCAAAAACATTTTTATATTCAATCAAATATATATCATTAACTACAGGAGTTCTGACATTGAGTAGCTAATATTGAATCAGCTCTGGCAGATTTTCCTTTTCACTCAATACCTGTGGTGTTCGATGCTCATTTTGTTTACTGGGCCCATTTTCCTTGCTTCATGTTTTGCGAGTTTGACATGCTCATTTAAATTACTTTTCCTAGACCTCACAGACCTTAGCTCATTTGACAGACAGTACATTAAATAGATTTAATGTCCATGCCTAGATTGTACAATTTTGCATTAATGCAATGGACACTATTTACCCTGGGTGGTCTGGGTTAACCATTCTACCTGGGTGCTTCTTAGTATCTTTTAGATACCTTTTGCTTCTATCACCCTTTCAAGCTTCATATTCCAGACCATCAGAGTTTGTAGCAAAAAATGGATCTCTTCATCTCGATCAAAGTCCTCAGCTTAGGGATATTTGCTTCTGTAGTGCAATGGAACATTGAATGTATTATTCCATTTCTTGGTCCTCTTGTGATGATTCATAACCAACTAAGACTCATTTGCTTTTCCAGTGATTCCAATTTCCCAATGAACAAAGCAAACTAAATTGTAATCCTATAGAAACAAGGAACTGTAGATGCTGGTTTACCAAGGATAGACACAAAATGCTGGAATAACTCAACTAAATCAGTCTGTAGAAGGGTCCTGACATGAAACTTCCCCTAACCATGTTATCCAGAGATGCTCCCTAACCTACTGAATTACTCCAGTCTAAAATGATTTTTCGAAGATTGTAATCCTGCCCCTTCGTCTCTCTATTCCATAGTCCTTTGTATGCTGCACACACATTAGACGACTTAACAACATGCCTAGGTCCTCTGCAATATTTACTCCAACATCTTGATGCCAAACTAGGATGTAGTCCCAATCATGCAACCTGTCTCATTGTGGCCTAGCACCTTTTATATCTGCACTTTCTCTATAACTGAAATGCTCCAACACTGCACTCTGGTATTTTGCTCTGTGGACTACCTGTTGACGTGTATGAATGGATGAATTAATGCATGAATGAATGAGTTTGAGTTGAATGTATTCATATATAATATCAGATTGGATAATATATAATCAAAAGCTTTTCACTGTATCTCTGTCCACAGGACAATAACAAAAAGGCAGCCAGAACCTTTTTCCCAGTGTGGAAATGTCCAACACTATAGGGCATGGTTATAGAGTGAGAGGGTGAATGTTTTTTTTTAAACACAGATGGTGGTGGGGGCTTGGAGATCACTGCCAGGGGGGTGGTGGAGGCAGATGCGATAGTGGCGTTTAAGAAGCTTTTGGATAGGCGCATGTAAGTGCAGAGAATAGAGGGATATGGATCATTTGCAGGCAAATGAAAGTTCAGCTAAACATCATATTCAGCACAAACATTGTAGGCCAAAGAGCCCGTTGCTGTGCTGTACCGTTCTATGTTCTTGAATTAAAATATTTGATTGCAACACCTGCCAATTTTTTTAAATAATTTCATTCTTGGGTGAGAATCGACATCCAATGGGCATTCTCCTAAGGTTAAATTTGCGTTTGGTTGTGCAGACGTGCTTAGAAAGCTGGACAGAGTACAATGCTATGCTGACAGTAAGGTTTCCATCTCATGAATGTACATCAGGTAACAATCAGCTATTAGGACAAAAGCAAAATGGCAGCTTTAGATTGGAAGGATAAAGCAGTGAGTCGAGCTTGCAATGCGTAAACATGGGTAAGGGGGAAAGAGCTGGAGCAACATCATCTTCAGAGTAACAACGATGGATGTCAAAAAGAGCACTAATAATACCATGAGTATTTACTAACTACCGACTTACAAGCCTGGCAGACCCCAACCATGTTCCAGTCAAAGGAAACGGTTGACACTGAACTATTCTAAGTTCAAACATTGAAGTAATTCAACACAATTGCAACCTTCTGCAATATTCTTTTTCCAATTTACAAAAGTCTCAAAACAATTACTGAATATATTTTACAACCTTCAGCTTTTCATGTCCAGGGTACAAAAACGATTCATGTTTGACAAATATTAAAATAATTTCTCCAGTCACAAATATGTCACTCAAAAAAAAGTCAGTGATGTCTCAAACTCATTTGTGCAAATAATGCAGTTTGTTGATATTTTAAATGGCAACTTCAATTCATGCAGGGCTTTGGTTTAATTCCCAACTCTTCAAAATTTGTTGTCTTCAATGACTGCGTTTGTGAAGCCTTCTTTATTTAAAATAGTTCTCTTGGGTAAGGGAAAGGGGATAGACACAAGATGCTGGAGGAGCGCAGCAGTTACTCCAGCACTTTGTGTCTATCTTTGGTATAAACCAGCACCTGCAGTTCCCTTCTTCACATTTAAGGAAAAGGGAGATTGTCCATGTGTTCAGGTGCTGGTCACTCCATGAGGTTTAAGAATGCAGATGTATAGAGGCTGGGTAAGGACTAGATCAGACCTTGCAGTGGTATTGTTCAGTTAGAAGATCTGCCAACAATCTCACATGAATAACCCCCAAGATATTCAGGGACAAGAGCTTTTATGAACCTGTAATCCATCCACGTATTGAGTAAACATCAGGAAGTAAAAATATTATTGAGGGAATATAATTCTAAAAGTTGCCATCAAGTTGGATGTCTGAAAACAAAGCATGCTGAGCAAACTGCACTGTTGCTTTTGAAAGGGCAAAGGGCATCTCAAAAGTAAAGTTATTCTTGCTCATTGGAACTTTCAATTCCCCTATGGAAATTCAAACGTCCATTCCTAATGATCACTTGTATATTATGTTCCAGAAACAGTCTTCGTTTACAATGTTCACAATTTCCCTCGACCCCCAATGCCAATCACATTTCCGAGGAGAAGATAATATTGCAGTTCAGAAAACTATCCTTTCCTGCAAATCCTAACAAGCTCCAACTGGTGGGACTCAGTCCTAACGTCAAGGCCATTCAGTTTACAGTTTTTTCGCATTCTACAAGATGTCCATAAGGTAAACATAGCCCTGTACTAATTTAGAAGTTGTTTCATGCCTGGGGCAACAACCAAGGGTGATGTACTGTGTAAATTCATCAAGACAGTGCAGGGACTTAAGATGGCAAATAAAGTATGTCCCAGGAATGAGGCATCTCCATTGTGATTATATTAAAAATAGCTTATAGAGACAGACACTGTTTGTGGGAAAATAATGCCCAGGCAAGCTCATACTTACTTCTTAAAGTGGAGACAAAATGTTAAATTGTACAAAGAACCACCAAAAAGTATTAAAGATCAGTCGACATGAATCTTAAAATCATATTAATATATTTTACTATGAAATGAAAATAATTTGTCGGTATTTACAGGGAAGTAATGGTTCAAAAGACAGCTCCAGTAGTATCTTTAAAAAACATATGAACTAATGCATCAGATACTTTTTCATAGGCTCAATGTCGAAGAAAATATCTTCAGTGCAATTGCTATACTTTGAAAATACATTCCAGAAATGCCATAAACCTCCATCCCAAACAAAATCTCTAAGGTTAGAGAGGTGCAATAAGTTAGACCAGAAAAAAAAAGATTCTAACCAGCAATAGAATGGTTGATGTGCACATCGATTTCCAGCTTCATATATCTTTAATGAGGAGATTAAATACTTGTTTGGGAATCCTAGGCTGGCTTAAGTGGTGCTTGTCAGTACAGCATGTAATGCTGAAGACCCTCTGATATCTCCCCAAGGTGCTGAAGTTAATTTGGGTTTCATTCCACAGTGCTGTTCGAGTCACATGGTGATTTTTCTACAGCCAGTCAACCCATCAGAAAAATACACACACCGGAATTCTCGGGACATTAACCCTTTCCAACAAATGCCAGGGGAATGGCAAATAATGTTTGAAACCTTTGAGCTAAAAGCAGTGAAACTCTTTATTGAAATAAAGGCTTTCAGGCCAAAGAAAACGGTCAAATATCAGTGGACAAGTCAAAGTTTTCATGTTCTGTCCGATCTAGCTTTTACCAAATCATGGCATTTTGATGTAATGATACAAGATCATTTATATGTTTTCAAATTTGTGAAAAGCTACAACATATATTCTGACCATACAAATGTGTTGTATTCAATGACTGTCCTTTTAAAATAATATCCCTACTTTTCATTGGTTAAAAAAAAACCATTTGAGTTGGCACTGAGTATACTGTATTTAAACTCACCCTTCATGTGCATGATGAATTTGTAACCTAAATTAAACTTACAAATGGGTTACATGAAGCACATAATTTTAAAATAGCATCCTCATTTTACCTTGGTAATAACGGGTGTTCAAATGGACACTGAGTCGGGTTTATTTAAGCTTGTCCTTCATCCAAGTGTGATTTTCATACTTTCCCATCCAGAAGTTTTGAACAAATTCTGTTGTACTCAGCTGAACAAATAGATGGCACACTGAAGCGAGAAATTACTGCAGGGGCCAGGCCGATGTTGAGGAGTATCCTTATTTCATGCATTCTATCTTATTTGAGCCAGTTTCATGCTATTACCTTGAAAGGGACAAGAATCTTTGAATCCCCTTTTTCTGTTTTTCCAGCAAATTACAGCCATGTGGTTGATTTATTATTACCATACATAGTCATTTTGAAATAATAGTTAGTGAGATGCAAAACCTCATATTAACGAGGACAAGCATTTCCTGCTTTCAGTGGCCACAGCATACATTATCCTGCTCTGCAGCTATCAAATTGCCACTCCTGAAGTAACCAGTGCTCACAAATTACCCAAAGAGAAAATATTGTTAGCTAGAAATAAATGCTGCAGAGAAAAAAAGTTTAACATTCTGCATTTTAAAATGAGGAAAGACTGGAGCCACAAAATGATTACTTGTTGCTTTGTGAAGATTTGTCTGTATGTTATTCAAGGATAATTTTTGAAAACCTTGAACCCTTACAGTGGCATTACTTGGAAGTACACACACACATATACATACATATATACATACATGCATATATCTATATAATTAAAAGTCTCATCTTGACCACTTACTGTCTGCGCTGTATATTGATTTTAGAAAAAACGCTACCCTTTATCACTGTGATTTGTGGCCATCTTACTCACAGTCCTCTTTCGCTGAGCCAGCCCTGAGGATTTTTCCCATCGATGAAAAATTAAAAAGATATGAGTGTTTAAAAAACCTTGAGATGAGCTGATTGGTCCTCTCACCTGTCAATCACTGCGATGAAGGTAACGCCCCTTCCCGAGAGGGGGGCAGGACTATAAAACCCCGGATGTCTGGACGTGAGTCAGTCACTCTGCAAGATCGCGAGGGAGAGGCCACGCCTGCTATTTTAAGCTGTGAATCAACAGAACTGCGAGTCTGTAATGCACTTGCAATAAATGTTTTGTTAGCCCTTAATGAGAATGCCATGAGTTGTTTGGCCTGCTGCCCTGCCTGTGCTTGAAAGTGCAATGCTTAATTGGAAATGAAATGACAATGCCATGAGTTGTTTGGCCTGCTGCCCCTTCTGTGCTTGAAACTGCAATTTATTAGGTCCGACTGTGTTCGGAAGGAATAAATGATTTATTAGGTCTGTCTGGGCTTGTAAGGAATAAATGCTTTATTAGGTCCAACTGTGTTGGAAGGAATAAATGCTTTATTAGGTCCGACTGCGTTTAGTCCAAAAGTCCCGCCCATTTCGTGACTTCCGCTTAGTGGACAGGTTGCGCTGATTGCGTCATTTCCAAAGAGTGCAGATGTCATGCTAATTGCGTAATTTCCGGTAAGTGCAGAGGTCACGCTGATTGCGGAAGTGCGTGAGTGTATGCGTGTGTGTGTGTGAGTGTGAGTGTGAGTGTGTGTGTGTGAGTGTAAATGTGTGTGAGTGTATGTGTGTGTGAGTGTATGTGTGAGTGTGTGAGTGTATATGTGAGTGTGTGAGTGTATGCGTGAGTGTGTGAGTGTGTGTGTGAGTGTGTGTGTGTGTGTGTGTGTGTGTGTGTGTGTGAGCGTGTGTGAGTGAGTGTGTGTGTGTGTGTGTGTGTGTGTGTGAGGTGGAGGGTGTGTGAGTGTGTGTGTGAGGTGGAGGGTGTGTGAGTGTGTGTGTGAGGTGGAGGGTGTGTGTGTGTGTGTGTGTGTGTGTGTGTGTGTGTGTGTCAGATGCATCTATAATTGTCATTGTCAGTGTACAGTACAGAGACAACAAAATGCAGTGTGTGTGTGTGTGTGTGTGTGTGTGTGTGTGTGTGTGTGTGTGTGTGTGTGTGTGTGTGTGTGTGTGTGTGTGTGTGTGTGTGTGTGTGTGTGTGGATTGGAATTGGTGGAGAGGTGGAATTGGCGGACCAGCCCTCCCATGTGAAGCTGGGACACAGCGGGTCCCACTTAGTCTAGTGTGTGTTATATATATATAACTAGAAGTCTGATCTTGACCACTTCCTGTTGTTATGTATATTGATTTGGCCATCTTACTCAGAAAATAAAAGTTATTAGTGTTTAAAAAATGTTGAGATTCTCTCTCCTGAAAGCCACGCCCTTTCCGGAGGGACTATAAAACCTGGAAGTGTTATGCCTCAGTCAGCCTCTGCAAAATGGGGGATCGAGAGGGTTACGTCTCTCAGTCTGAGCTGTGAATAACACTGAACACATGTCTACTAAACTGTGAGTGGTTTTACTGACCTGTCAGTGCCCTTAATGTGGATTGAAACATAGTTTGGAAATGTTAAAGCTGTGTTGCCTTTGGTTTGGAAATGCTAAACTGCTAAATGCTATATATCACTAAAGAAAATATGCTACCATATATATCACTATGAATTTTGGTCATCTTACTCGCAGTTCTCCTCCGCTGCAGCAGACCCGAGGATTTTATTGATCGATGAAAATTTAAAAAGTTATGAATGTTTAAAAAATCTTGAGATCAGCTGATTGGTCCTCTCGCCTGTCAATCGCCATAATAAAGATAACACCCATTCTGGGAGGGCCAGGAGTATGAAGCCCAGATTGTATGAAATTGCATTTGAATTTGGTGGCCTGCACCCTGCTTGAAATGGTATTAAATTGCATTTGGATTTGGTGACCTCCACTCTGCTTGAAATGGTATGAAATTGATTTTGGTTTGGTGGCCTGCACTCTGCTTGAAATGGTATGAAAATGCATTTGGATTTGGTGGCCTGCACTCGGCTTAAAATGGTATGAAATTGCATTTGGATTTGGTGGCCTGCACTCTGCTTGAAATTGCATTTGGATTTGGTGGCCTGCACCTGCTTGAAATTGCATTTGGATTTGGTGGCCTGCACTCTGCTTGAAATTGCATTTGGATTTGGTAGCCTGCACTCTGCTTGAAATGGTATGAAATTGCATTTGGAATTGGTGGCCTGTACTCTGCTTGAATTTCAAGGAATAGCTGTGAGTGAACTGCCAGCCCACCAGCCCTGAATGACTGAGTTGCCAGCCCACCAGGCCTGAGTGACTGAGCTGCCAGCCCAAGAATCCATTCGGCCTACAATGTCCATACTAGCCCTCTGGAAACCAGCCCCTTCGGCTGACAATACCCATACTAGCGCTCCAGAAATCCCCCCCCCCCCCCCTCCTACTGGCCACAAATATATAGGAATTGGTAGAGAGGTGGAATATTGCATTGGGGGACCAGCCCTCCCGTGTGAACATGGGACTCAACGGGTCCCACTTAGTCTAGTGGGACTACAAAACACTGATCTTGGATGTGTATTTATTTTTGTGTGTCTGTGTGTAATCACATCTTCACGAAAAAATGACGCGGTAACGGTAAATCTTTGACATATTCCAGTAGACATTTTTCCCCTGGAGTCCGAAATCACCTTATCTGAAAATGTCATGCTTTATTTCTCGAGTTATTAATGTAAATGTTCAATAATCTGACAAAATTTTGAATTTAAAAACAACTGTCTTTCGCTGATGATGTCACAATGCATCTGCTTGCCCTCTTCCTCACGCTGCGTGACGTTTTCTGTGGTTGGTACAGAAATTGCATATAGTAAGATTGCATGTGGTAAAATTGCATATTGAAAGTTTCTCACATCTGTCAGTATTCGGGTTTAACTCACAGAGATAGACACAAAATGCTGGAGTAACTCTGGGGGACAGGTAGCATCTCATTAGAGGAGGAATGGCAGATGTTTCAGGTCGAGACCCTTCTTCAGACTGAAAGGGTTAACATCCAGAGAGTCTTGAGAAATCTTAGCATTTCATTTGTCCATCTACCATCCTTATTTGTGCTTTATAATCTGTCACTATTCTACCTTTGAACTCTAGCTAACAGCTAGAGTTTTGTTTTTCCCTTTTTCCCTTTCTATGTAGCTGTTTTGTCAGCATACTGAAGATGCAAGATCGGCAAGTTCTTGTTCTTGGGTTCCTCTTTGGAAGGTCAAGATTTTGCCACACAGAGGAAAGGTCATAAGACACATGACTTTGGACAAATGTGAACACATTAGGTAATGATACATACACTATAAGCATTAGTCCAGGTGCAATGCCTCTTGGCTGGAGAACACTGTATAAAAATGGCATCAAATTCCTTCATATGAAAACAAAATGAGCAGAAATACAACTCAAAACTTGATCATTTTTTGATGAAAGACCTGCAGCCCAACAAGAAAAGTTTTGACCTTTAATCTATTATAACTAATAGATTATAACTAATAGTTTATTCTAACTGTAATTATTCTAATCTATTATAACTAATAATGAGATTCTGCAAAATGTGCTCATTCGTAGCTCAATATATTGGGATAGAGGGTTTTATCCGAAAAGTGTACCCGAAATCATAGCGATCGGAATATAATTCAAATTGCCAAAACCTCAATTTAAAATCTCCAATAAACTTAATCTCATAGCACATTTGAATACTAGTAATTATTCTTTCTTCTTGACAAAAGCAGTTGTTGATGTCTTCATAAGTGGAAGTATCCTGGTAAAATTCTATGAATATAACTGAAATTGTATTTCTCACAAGAACTAAGCAATTTTAATTAAAATATCTATTTCTCTGACTGAACAACTCATTTTAATCACTATAAATGGCAAATTCAGTCATAGGTTTCTGAGAAAATTAGATATTCAACATGGAAAAATAACTTGTAACGCACAGAGTAAATGTAAAGTCCCTGCATTCACCAACAGAGTCAGCAAAAACTAGTAATGTTTACCTGGGAGGAAAGCTCTCGGTATGTGGTTTGGGGTTTAATGCTTAGTGTAGATTTCCCTGACCTTTTGCATTGAGTTGGCAAGTAAAAGAAAAATTATTGAAAGTATGCACTAGCATTCTGAACCCTTTAGGTTTGGCAAGCTCTAAATTTGTTGGCGTGTGAAATTGTATGTTATACATGAAACTGAAAGAAATTGAGCAAAACACAAATAAAATACGTGAATTTAAAAAAGCTGCACTGTAACAATTAGAAACAAGATTGCACCGAGGAAATAAAATCTATTCTTAAAGAGAAAAGTTAGCTTTTTATAATTAGATTTTTTATTTGTCCATTTGCGACGATGGGAGGTGTTATCACTATATCCTTAAATTGTAGTCTTCAAATGGTTGTTTATTTTGTATTACTGACGGAAACACATTGTGATTTTTCCACGACTGTGCTACTGTTGGTGGGGAAATGTGGAACAGGGAATTGGACTCTAACTGAATATTATAGATTGACAGCTTTGATACTAAGGACTTGAGAAGGATCTTGAGTGGCAAATAGCAGGGCTGCATCACTAACGAGATGGTGCACGAGTGGGACAAAAGAATCCCATTTTAAACTACAGTGTGTAGTAGACACATCAAATGGGCATACCATGTAGCTGGAATGGAAGAAGATAAAATATTAAAGACAATTGACAGTTTTGATTCTAAGTACATGGGAAAGTCCTTCAGCATTGAATAGCGGGACCCATCATTAATAAAATAGAGCAAGTGCGGACTAATAGAACCCTGCTGTCAACTGTGTTGTGGTCCCGGCCTTGAAAAGGCCAGGTTACCTAGCTGGAACAGGACAAATAAATACTACTGAGTGCAATGTGGAGGTAGCTATCCAAGAGGAACTGGTGCAGGGGAACCTAGGTGAAATGAATCAAAGGATGAATCCTGATAAGTTTTGGAAGTAGATGCCTTCTGTGAATGATGAGAAATCCAACTTATTCCCCACAAAAGAAAAGTTCTTCTTTGTTCCTTGGTGTTAAATGCATGTAAGATTCCCAGCTTAGTCATACTCACCTCTTCACATTCGGTGCCATTGAAGTCAATGAGATGGGCAACAAATGCTGGTTTTGCCAATGCATCCACGTCATGTGTATAAATAAATGCTTTATAAGTGAATGCATGTGGCATAATGGCCTCTGCAGGGCTTCACAGCTCAAAATGTAATCCTACCCTCACTGGATGTTCTCACATGTGAATTCATGAGAGATTTCCAGATAGCATTAAGCAGTACATACCATGGTTGAGTTTAGACCCCTTACCCAGCTGCATAATAGCTGACCACCTCTGGCCCATATCTTCCTTACATGAGATTAACAAAATCACCATTGGCCTGAAAACTATTGCACAATTATTTTCAGTTGCATATCATAGAAAAGACTTACCATGCACTTAAGTTTTACACAAAACTGAAGAATTCATGAAACTGTAGAATATATTTTAATAAATAATTAAACTATATCAGTAGATAAACATAATAAAGGTCAAATATTATATACTTCATAATGAAGGTACATTTGCTAATGAGTAAATAGCTTTAAAATAGCTTCTGAAGAAAGAACCCGACCCGAAACATCACCTATCCATGTTCACCAAAGATACTGCCTGACCTGCTGAGTTAATCCAACACTTTGTGTCATTTTTAAAATAAACTAGCATCTGCAGTTCCTTGTATCCAGCTTTTAAGTTTGACCAGTTATGACAGTTAGGAATGCAGCATGGTATTTAGAACAATAATACAATCAAATATATCCCTCGTTATGATCACTTTAGTTATACAAAAGCAAAGAATCTACACCAACTGCGACATTGAGTGAAACATGCACTGATTTATTTGTAAGACCCATTCCTCGTGCTTTTAAGAATTGATTTAAACCCTTTGTCTGATGTAACATTATACAGCAACATGTATCTGCATTATCAGACTTACTCTGTCGTCACCATCGTGAAATTTTCTTTGATACTTAAAAATGGATCATTTAAGGGTCTGTCCCACAAGCTATTTTTTAGTTGACTACAGGCAACTAGGCTGTCACCACATGGTCGCCGGGGTGTCGCCTGTATGGTGGTAAATAGTCTCCTCAGTCGCCCAAAGAGTCTTAGCGTCTTTCTGGTCGTGCTGGATTTTCAACATGTTGAAATTTTTTTTGAAACAGTCGGCGACAGTGGGTTTGACGCCAATGAGCATAGCTTGACTTCTCCTGATGTAGGTGCTGTCGTAGTTGTCGCCAGGTTAACGTAGGTTGTCGCCGGGTGACGTAGGTTGTCGCCGGTGCTGACTTCGTTTTTTTTGGTGTTGTTAAAGTAATGATTCAATTTCAAATTTTATGTCGAAAGGGGATCCAGCCGCCGGCTTTTCGGAGACTTACTATGACTATGACTGTCGCCTAAAAATAACCTAAGTGGAACGTGCCCTTTAAACTGTTAAAGGCAACATAGAAATGTGAGCTGACCGCACACTTTCCACATTAGCACTTCCAAATAATGTGATGAATATGACATTTTAAGCACAGATACTCTTCATTAGACTTTAGAGATACAGCGCAGAAACAGGCCATTCAGCCCAACAGGTACGCACCGACCAGCAATCACCTCGTACACGAGCACTATTCTACACACTATGTGCAATTTACAATTTTTACTGAAGGCAATTAATTTACAAACATGTACATCTTTGAAGTGTGGGAGGAAACGGAGCTCCCGTAGAAACCTCATGCGGTCCCAGACAGAACATACAAACTTTGTACAGACCGCACCGGTAGTCAGGTTTGAAGTATGGATTTGACATTAGTACCCTGATAAAAGCTTGGGGTATTCAGATAAACAGGAGAACTTGCAAGCTTCAGGCAAGACAGTATCAGTCTCAGAGGAATACACTCAACAATCCATAATATTTCAATCACTTTGTACAAATTCAATTGTGATTTTTATTCTTTGAGATTATTGTGTTCCTGATCCCTGGTTGTGAAAGTCTGGGTCATTTCTCGTATAAACCTAATCTCTTGGCATAAGCATGGCCACCATTCACTGCTGACACGCTTTCCCTTTCCCCTCAGGTTTGGCATTTGCACAGAATCACTGCATTATTCCATTATTTCTTGTCATTGCCTCTAAACTCCTTTGAATCTGCCAAAAGATTTCAGATCCGCTGAGTGGCTGCCTTTTTCTGTGCCATATTCCGGACATGCCTGTCCTTGACTCCATAATACAGCACACAGCAAAATGCAGCCTCACCAGCTCCTCTGACAGCACAAAGTTGAAAAGGCCAATTGAAAATCAGCAAAGTCTGGGAACAGATGGTGGCCCTGCTGAGTTTCTAAACTTGGTGCGGAGAAATTTGTGGCAACATCACGACCACATCTTGCATATCAGAGCCATGGACAATGCACTAGAGAACCTCAGAGACATGGTATCATGATGATTTTCAAACATAAGACATTGGTGGTCAGTGCCATCATCTTCAATAATCTCCTAACCGTGGCCAAAATTCCTTCCCACACCACCGTGTGGATTTGTCCGTCTCGAGCCAGAGTAGACATGGCCTTCACCATACGCTAACTCCAGGAGCAATGGAAGGAACATCACCAGCCACTATGCTTGGCCATTTTTAACCTCAAAAGAACTTTTGACACCATCTATTGAGAGAGACTCAAATTAGAATAAATTCTATTTCATTTTATAGGTTACTTTTTTTTTTAGCGATACAGCACCGAAACAAGCCCTTCAACCCACCATTCCTTGCCGACCAATGATCACGTACACTAACACTATCCTACACACTAGACAATTTTACCAATGTCAATTAACCTACAAATCTCTGCATCTTTGGGGTGTGGGAGGAATACGGGAGCACCCGTTGAAAACCCACATGGTCACAGGGAGAACACAAAATCTCCGTTCAGACAGCACCCATAGTCAGAATCGAACCAGGGTCTCTGTTGCTGCAACACTACCTCTGCGCCACTGTGCCGCCCACATGACGCCACCTGATGGCCTGTACGCAGTGATCGTAAGCAACATGTCCACAACCGGTTCAATCTCAGGACAGACTGGTGTCAAGAAAGGCTACATCAATGCTCCAACACTTTTCACAATCTTTGCTGAAATGCTGTTCCTCACCTCTAACAAGTCTGCTTTGGAGTAAAGCTAATGTATAGAACAAATGGGAGACTGTTCTATCCATGCTGCCTCCAATCCAGAACCAAGGTCATCACAGCTTCAGTCGTTGAGCTGTAATATGTGGGTGACACTTGTGCATGCATATATTTGGAGCCAAGTTTAAAGTTATCATCTACTTAGCAGATAAGAGAATGACCGTGCACTTCCATAGAATTAACTTTCCATGCCAACTTGCCCCCACTCTGTAACAGCATCCATCCAACCATAAAGGTTTATGATGAGACCCTGGAAGTACGGATGCTTCCCATTCTCAGGATCCACCTCGTACTGAAGCAGAAACCAGTGATGAAATTCGCCGTTGCCTCCAGTGCACCAGCAGAGCCTCTAGCCCTCTGAAAGGAATGCATGAAAATTAAAGTCTTAAACTCTCACAAAAACTTATAAATGTTCAGCCACAGCCTTGTAGTTTCTGTTTGAAGTATGTGTCTGCCCATATAAGAAACTCACACGGATTAGCCACATTAATACCACAGCTGTGGGAGCAGGTTAGAAGAGGGTAATTTGCAACAATTGACTATTGACATTTTAAGACCTCTCCACCATCTACAAGGCACAGGTCAAGAATGCAATGGTAATTCTCTAATCAGCTGTATGAGTCCTGCTCCAGCAACTATCAACAAACGTGATGCCATCCAGGGCAAACTAGCCTACTTCATTGGCACACATCTACCAGCCTAAATTCATTCCTTGGACTATCAGTGCATGTTTGGCTGCACCGTACAGGTGGCTGCATTGGGTATAGTTAACAAAATGCATATAAGTAATTCACCCAGACTCGTCCAACAGCATATCCCAAACTCATGATCTCTGACAAAAACAGCAGGTGCATGAGAAAACTACCTACAGATCACCCCATTGTGATTTGGAAATAAATCCTCATTCCTGCTTTTTCACTGGATCTAACACCTGGAATATAACAGCTCTCCAGGAGTACATTCTCCAGAATTACTGCTCTAATTTAAGTCCATGGCTCACCACCACCTTCACGAAGCAAATAGAGATACGCAATAAGCTCTAGCCTTGCTGTCAATGTTCAGATCCTGAAATATATTCAAAACAAAAGAGTTTGCAATAGCATCAGATGTTTGATCATTGCCTTGCAAACCATTTCACAACAAAAAGTTAATTTTATATGTACGCTTTTCAATGTTTCAAAATGTGGTTCAATATTTTAATCTGGGGTTATAGTGTTCACTTTCACTCTACCTGCAGGAATTATTATTTAATTCCCCAAGGGATAGCTGCTGATTTCATTTCAATGGTTTACCTGCCTGTTATCTCTATACCGTAAGAATCTGTTGCTGCTTCACATTGGGAATGGCCAGCAAAAGTACTTGCCTTTCCAGAACTTGCTTATCTCATATTGGTGTAAAGTTTTTAACAAAGGTGCATCATTTATAAAAGGGATGCAGATAATAAAATATAAATTATGAGAAAAATATTACATTTTTCAACCTAAAGCTAAGGTTTTGGGGTATGAAAGATCGACTCCAGCCCATCTGGCACCTGGACCTATGAATGCAACTAGGTCTCTCCGAGAACACACAAACATAGGACAGGATGAATGAGAGACCTGGACACTCAGGCCAGATTGACATCTTCCACCATGTACTGCCAATTATGATGCCTGGAAGCAATTCTATGAGAATCTCTGTCCTGCCTACACTAAGGCGCACTTAGTGTATTATTTTTCATTTGAAACGTCCCGTAACATTTTTTTAAGACTCAGCCTAAGTGATGTTCATTTCCTGCTTTGTTCTTTGTTTCTGGTATAATTTTCATCCATTTTTGAATCATTTTCCTGTCTCTAACTGAAACACAAACCTGTCAACACCAAGCAGCTGATATGCACTTAGATCCTGCATGGAAAACAATTAACTGGCAAAAACATTATGTTCTTGCAAACATTCAAATTTTGCTTGATACAAAGCACATCCCCTCCTGAAAAGGCGTAATCCAGAAGGCCACACAAGTTACACCCACCATGCACCTTCATTTTATGTAACTTAGTTCTTGAGACCTCCCCCAATGGAAACTATATTTTTATTAACTTTCTCTCTAACCTTTCTAATTTGAAAGATCCCAGTCAACTTCCCTCACAATCTCCTCTGTTCCCTGGAGAATAACAACAGCCTCTCCTGGTCTATTCACTTAACAAATATCCCTTATCCCCAGAATAATTTTCATAAAAGTCTTTAGCACCCTCTCCGAGAATATTTACATCTTTCCAAAAGTATAATTCCCAGAACTAGATATATTACTTCAATTCTGGCCAAACCAAATCAAAGTCTTACAGAAGTTTGTCATGACTTCCTTGCTCACGTACTCATTGCCCCAGTTTCTATAGCTTTTTATACGATTTTCTCCACTGACTCCACTACTTTCAGTGAACCATAGTTGCACATTTTATGATCTCTCTGCTCCTGTAATTCATTTAGAATGGTGCCTTCCAGTATAAATTACCTCTTTTCATTGTCTCTGCCAAAATATAACGCCTTGCAATTCTCAGTGTAAAATTTCACCTGCCATCTATCTGTCAAAACCACCAGTCTGTCCATCTATACACTTGTCCAAATTATTTCTATGCATTAATAAAATAAATGGCTCAAGTACCAACTGATCAGACACCGGCATTCACTTCAAACTGAAAAAAATGTTTCACTTCTACTCTGTTTTCTGTTACTTCACCAAATTTTTGTCCATGCTGCTAAATCCCTTTTACTCCAAGAAGTTAAATCTTGATGACAATCTAACACACAATACCTAATCAACCGCCCTTTGAAAGTCTATATATTAACTGCATCTCCCTCATCAACCCTCCACATTATTTCACCAAATCCATGCTGGTTTTCTTAAATTAATCTGTACTTGAATGTCACTGCTAATTTTGTCCAAGATCATGGTTTCTTGAACTTGCTCCATCATTAAGTTTAAACTGATTGGTTTATAGTAATTTGATTTATAGCTGCTCTCTTTTTCAGCAAGATGTGGGATTTGCAATCTTTCAAACCTCATGGACCTCCCCCGAATCGAAAAGATGTTTGGAAGACCTCTAACCTCTTAGGCTCCTCACTACCTCAGCACTTCTCAGCAACACAAATGCGTTGCAGTTTAAATGCGTGTGTCACACCGCTCATTGCCAGGTGCAGTCACATCTTATAAGTCACAAAAACATTGGAGTTTAATTGCTTAGAGGTTAAAACACAAGAACTAGGTGACCTGGTCTCTGGGCAATGGTATTGGTATCCAGTAACAATTACAGCGAGAAGTAATTTATGCTGACTTCAATTTCTAGATACATTTATGTGGCACCAGTTATCTTTAAATCTTGATGACAATCTAACATGCAATACCTTATCAGCTGTCTTTTGCGGAATTACAATCTGCTTAAATCAGCCCATCTATAATCATTTCTGTCTTCACCCAGCAGGCTGCATTAACAGTAACAACAGCAAAACTATAGAAAAGTTACAAAGGCCACACTTAAATAAATCCTGTGAATGACACTGGATGATTGGCATTGTGTTGAATGTTTTATTTGTAATTTTGCACTTTAAAATAATTACGTCAGCTGCTCAAAAAGATGTCCGAAATAAATTTAAACAGTCATGCAAACAGACATCTTTTTTCCAGTTAGGATCTTTAAAGTTAGCTGGTTACCATTACAAAGACAACAAATATTATGAAAACACACAAGCAAACGCCCAACAGAATCACTTCAGTTGCTTGCCATGTTTGCCATCTACAAAGGCTATAACTTGGACATGCGACAAAAACCTGTCCATCAAGCTGCGTGCCTGATATTATCAGGCTGAAAAATCAGAGGTAATAAAAGTCAATCAGTGATTGTTTAACTTTACTGCTACTGCCTGAAGCAGGATTACGAAACCTTAATGCATATCTAAAACTCAGCCAAGAATCTCTATCATCTGTGGAGAGATCAGTAAATATCTGACCGAGTGGAAAATTTTAAAAATTCCCTTGGGTATCTTGAATAAATGTGGGTAATTTCAGTTACATTTCCACTCTACTAAATTTCAGTTCCATTAAATGTTTTAATTCATAATTCCACGTTGCTTAAAAGTTGAGTTGTGCAGAGTGGAACACAAAATAAACCAGCCGTTCAGGAACTATTCCTCAGAAACTGCCTGATATATTGCGTTTGGAAGGGAAGAATGAGTTAATTGTAGTTAAATTGTTTCATTTAGTACCTTGTTTTTTTTTTTATTGACTGTTTACATTGTAGCTATTACATTAATCTTGAATCAAAATGATACTTAATTGTCTTTATAAATCCTTCATCTATTCTCCAGCTGGCTTTAAAATCTTAATTAGAATCAGAAAAGCATTCATGAATAAATATAAAAAGAATATTGCCAGCTTATTGAAGGGCTGCAGTATTCTATTCATCTTTTAGACAATTGTGAACTAGGAATTAAATTGTCAACACAATGCAATAGTTAAGGACATTTGGCCCATCTGGCTCATGGTGGTTCTTTGTAAAGGAATCCAATCCCCATCTCATTCCCCATGGCCCTGGAACTAATTTTCTTCCTAGTGCTTACTCATTCCCGTTGGAGAAGCAAGATTCCAGGCAATAAGTTCTATATCAGAACTACTCAGAATTAGTCTGAAGAAAGGTTTCGGCCCTAAAAGTTGCCTATTTCCTTCGCTCCATAGATGCCGCTGCACCCGCTGAGTTTCTCCAGCTTTTTTGTGTACCTTCGATTTTCCAGCATCTGCAGTTCCTTCTTAAATACTCAGAATTAGAAGCTTGCTCTTCACATCCATGTTGGGTTTTTTTTTGCTCTACACTTTAGTTTTGTATCTCTGGTTCTTGCAGCATTCACTGCAGGGAATGCATTTCACCCTTTTTACCATCTCTATCCCAGTAATATTCTTATTCTCTATCAAATCTCCTTGTACCCTCTTCTTCAATGGAGAACAAGCCTAGTTTTACCAGGTTAACATCAGAGTTGAAGCTCCCACATCCCTGGAACGAGATCTTTAGCAGATCTTCCCTGTACTCTCTCTTGGGCTCTTACATCCTTCCTAAAGTGTGGTGACCAGAATTGAATCAGTTGTTTAAGAAAGAACTGCAGTTACTGGAAGAATTGAATCAGTGTTCCTTTTACTGGTTCAAAGCATACACTTTATTTCTGTAGCCTCTGCCTCAATTTTGTGAAGTCAAGGGTGTCATCTGCATCAGTACGTCTAAAAATAAACTCATAAAAATAGAAAGTTGGCTTCAGCAAAAAGAAGTTGCCAGTTCATTATAAAAATCAGCTGATCCAGTTATGTACTTTAGAGAAGGATATTTTGTATCCACCTGGTCTGGGTGAGCTCCTGACCAAAATGTTGGACTCTAAACTGCCCTCTGCAGTGATGGAGAAGCAACGTAGTTGTATTGAATCTATTGGCAGCAAAAGACAATCAGAAATCCACCTTCACAATGCAATATGTAAGAAGGAACTAAGAGGCTGGTGAAGAAACACATCTGCGCCTTCCTCCCTCGCAACATGGACCCGTTACAATTCGCATACCGTCCGAACAGATCCATGGATGATGCGGTCTCCCAGGTTCTGCACATCGCTCTCTCTCTCTCATCTTGACAGCCAGAAGGGGGGGCTACGTGAGGATGCTGTTCATAGACTTCAGTTCAGCCTTCAACACGATAGTCCCCACCAGACTGGCTGAGAAGCTACTGGATTAGCATATGGGTCCAGGACAGGCAGCATTCTGTAGAGAAGGAATTGGTGACGTTTCTGGTCGAGACCCTTTTTCAGACTAGTCTGGGTGATGTTTTGGGTCGAGGCCCTTCTTCAGACAGGTGGGAGTCTGAACTGGTGGAGACCAGTCTGAAGAAGGGTCTCCAACCGTAACCTCCCTCATTCCTCTCCAGAGATGCTGCTTGGCCCACTGAGTTACTCCAGCTTTTTGTGTCTATTTTCACAATGCAATAAACTGCCTTGAAATCTACGTACAGAAATTGAATGAGAAAAAAAAATAATGTTCCGACTATCTAAGAACCAGCCTTCTTTAAACTTTTAGACTTTAGACATACAGTGCAGAAACAGGCCCTTCGGCCCACCAAGTCTGTACTGACCAGCGACAATACACTAGCACTAGGGACAAGTTTACAACCTACCAAAGACAATTAACCAAGAAACCTGTAAATCTTTGGAGCGTGGGAGAAAACCGACACACCCAGAGAAAACCCACGTGGTCACAGGGAGAACACACAAACTCCATACAGACAGCACCCGTAGTCAGGATCGAACCTGGGTCTCTGACGCTGTACCACTGTGCCGCCCAATAAATAATTGGGGGTCAGCATGTCATTCTTTCTTCCGTTGTTTACAATTGATGTATTAATTGATTAAAAGACATTGCATGGGAACAGACCCTTCAGCCCACCAAGTGGCCAATTAACCTTCAAACCTGCACATCTATGGGATGTGTGGGGAAACAAGAGCACCTGTAGGAAACCCACATGGTCACAGCTAGAATGTGCAAACTTCACACACAGACAGCAACTGAGGTTAGTATTAAACCCAGATCTCTGGCACTATGAGGCAGCAGCTCTACCAACTGTGCCACTGTGCTGACATATGGTATGATGTTGTAGTATTGAAGATTCTGCTGGACTGACTGCATTTAATTTTATGGGGAACACAAAGAGCCACAGAGAATTCCTGAGATTCACTGAACTAGGGTCCACATGTATGAGATTGATGCCCAGATCTAATTGCCCACTATCTCCCTCATCCCCTTCACTATCTCTGTATAAGAATAATACTTGCCCTACATCTAGCAATGAATGAATAGAAATATCTTTCTCAATGTCTGGCCCGAACATGATGTCAAGCCCAACTCTTATCTCCCTGTACATAATCCATATCCCTTTATTCCTTGCATCTCCATTTGCCTACCTGAAAATCATTTAAATGCCACTATCGTATCCGCCTCAACCACAATCCCCAACAGTGTGTTGCAGGCGCTCATCACCCTCTATTTAAAAAACCTCTAGAGAAAACAATCCAAATCTGTTCCAACCTCTCCCTGTCGCTACCACCCCTAATCCAGGCATCATTCTGGTAGACCACCTCAGCACTCTTTCCAAAGCCTCCACGTCCTTCCTGTAATGGGGCAACCACAATACTCTAGATGCTGCCCAACCAAAGCCCTGTAAAACCAGCATATCTACTTGGGTTACCACTTTCAGGGTGTCATGGGCTTGGACCCCAAAATCCCTCTGTGTATCAATGCTGTGAAGGGTCATGCCATTAATTGTATATTTTCCCCTTACATTTGACCTCCCAAAGTGCCACACCTCACACTTGCTCAGATTAGACCATCTGCCATTTGTCCACCCATTTCTGTTGCTGATCTATGTCCTGCTGTACAATTTGACAGCCTTCCTCACAGTACACGACCCCAGCAATCTTGGTGTCATCTACAAACTTACCAACCAACCCGTCTACATTTACGGCATTTATGCATGTCATGTTAAATTATTAATTTGTTTATAATGTCCGCAAGGAGAATTATGCTAAAGACAGAAAGACAAAACAGTTCAAAATCAATTTGGTTGTCATAAGCAATTGAAACAACCTCAATGCTATTCTAGACCAAGTCCAAACTGATTTATTTAAAATTATTCTTTTTGTTTGGTTGCCAATTGAATGATAAAGACAAAATCTTATCCCAGCCATCCATGTTGCTGATTCAATATGTTTCTATTTTGTCCTGGGCACATCATCCTTTTGTGTCTTAATTCATGTGACGTATGCTTTCTAAATGGCTGCCAAAGAGAAGATTCCTGGAGAAACAGAGGGTGGGGTGGTCTTGTAATTTGTCAAAGAACAATACTGCTGGAATAAAACATAAAAAAACTGAAACAAAAATAGAAAATAATGCACCTATTTAGAACATTGAGCAGCTTCCGAGGAGATCAAAGCAGCATTGCATGCTGATGATTTTCATCATAAACAAAAAACATTAAGAATGTTTGGATAAAACCTGTGGGGTCAAGGAGGAAAGAAATACCAGTGACTGGCCTCCACAAAGTGAATCGAAGAGGCCTTACCTACAAATGCTTATGGAAGGTCAACTTAGGACAGCTGTGTTTGATTTTATTAATTTGTGAAAGGCATAGACATTTGGAGCCATTTAAACACTATTAAAATGAATTACCTAATTAAAACTGATTGATATGGTTTGAAATATTTTTTAATTAGAATCACATAAAAGCTGCTATAAAAATTAAAACTATTAAACTAAAACAAGACTGTTAGAAGGGTAACACATCCCCATTGCCTACTTATCCATAGGCCAACAATCTCTAACAATAAGGGGTGGCACAGTGGCGCACCGGTAGAGTTGCTGCCTTACAGCACCAGAGATCGATCCTGACCGCGGATGCTGTCTGCAAAGAGTTTGTATGTTCTTCCCGTGACCGTATGGATTTTCCCTGGGTGCTCTGGTTTTCCCCCACACTCCAAAGACCTACGGGTTTGTAGGTTAATTGGCTTCAGTAAATATTGTAAATTGTCCCTGGTGTGTAGGATAGTGTTAGTGTACAGAGATCACTGGTCAGTGCAGACTCGGTGGGCCAAAGGGCCCGTTTCCAAACTAAACTAAAATAACACCGGCGATTCTAACTGAAAGGGTTGAAGAAAAGTAAACACAGCACAATCCAGCCCAAGTGAAGGAAATGATAGTAGGAGTAGGCTACTCAGCCCCTCAAGCCTGCACTGTATTCATTAACATGCTTATTTCCCCCAGGTCTTGTCTCTTCTTCCATGCCAGTCCCCCAGAGCTCTCAATTCCCTGGTTACTCAAAAATGATTCAATTTCCTCTTTAAGCATCCCCAAAGATCCAGCCGCCACATCCCTCCATGGTAGAGAGTTCTAAAGATTCACCACCATCTGTTGACATGGGCTGGTGCAGGTCAGTAATTCGCAAGACTGTGATAGTGGAAGAGAAAGGAAGTGAAGAATCGGGTGGAAAAATAAGTAATAGTATCCTACAGCATGGAAACAGGCCCTTCAGCCCAACTTGCCCACGCAGACCAACATGCCCCATATACACTAGTCCTATACTATAAATCACACTACATTATATCAACCTATAAATTGATCTACCTGGAAGCTTGAGACGAAGATTAAATAATTTGTGGAGAGATTATGAAAGTGAAATATGATTTAGGGCAAAATCAGAATTAGCATTATGTCCATTCAGAATTTTCAACAGTATGTCATTAACTTGAGTTAACATCATTGACCTTTTTTTTATTTTTGTTTCCATCCTCATGTTAGACTATGGGGTTGAAAGACAGCAATCTCACAAACTATAGCTGCCTAACTTTCAATGTAGTATGTGGAAATATTTTCTTTTCTGCAGTAATTACACTGACCGGATTCAGGAACAGATGTTCATCTGACACAGGATGCTGCTGTGTGCATGCCAGATGGCACTCTAACAAGACGCCATGTCTGAATCATGAAATTTAGTTGACCAACTTTGAAATAACACACAATGGCACTGACTCATAATTATCTTCCTGCTTTATCCTCTTATTCCTTGATTTCATTAGCCTTTGGTAAGATATCCATCTCCTTTACGAAGAAACAATGATTTGGCCTTTGCTGCCGTCTGTGGTGGAGAACTTCACAAGTTCACCAAGTTCGTAGAGTGAAGAAATTATTACCCATCCCAATTTAAATAGACTATCTTGTATCTTCCTTCTTCTTCTTGCGTATGGCACGGACAGCCTAAAGTTGTAGGTCAACTTGTTCTATTTGATCTTCTTTGTGCACATCGGGTTGATTGCATTAGTTGAAACAGGGTGGACCTCTTGATGGTAGCTTGTATCCTGAGGATGAAGTCCATCATTTTGAAAATTAGTGGAAATATCTTTCCTGCATCTAGCCTGCCTAGTTCCATTAGGAATTTATAGGTTTCAATGAGGACCTCTCTCATTCTTCTAAACTGTAGATAATTTACCCAAGCATGTTCATTTATTTTAGTCAGAGAATAGTCAGTGTTGCCAGTTCTCGAATCGGTCTGGGTGAACTTTTATCACACTCCCTCCATAACAACAACAATTTTCCTCAGATAAGGAGACTAAAACTTTGCTCAATACTCAGGGTGTAGCTCTACCAAGGTCCTGTACATTTCCAGTAAGGCAACCTTGCTCCTGTACTCAATTCTTTATGCTCATAAGGCCAACATACCACTTGCTTTCTTGATTGCCAATTCCACCTGCATGCTTGTTTTCATCAGCTTGTGCACAACAAACTAAGGGCTCACTGCGTGCGACCTGCTTTGCCAATCCATCAACCTTTCGGCAATAATCTACTCTCCTGTTTTTAGCCACTTTAGTGGATAATCCCACATTTTCCCACATTACATGGTATCTGCCATGCATTTGGCCATCAAAGCAATCTACCAAAATCACTCTAGTGCCTCACAGCATCTACCTCACTACTCAAATTACTCACCCTTAAGTTATATGTTGTCCACAGACTGGGAGATATTAATTTAATTCTCACAGTTATATTATTAATAAATTGCGAGCCCAGGCACTGATCCCGGCAGGACCTCACTAGCCAACTGGAAAATAATCCCTTATTTTTAAGTTTTTATCACCTGCTCTCAGCACATATCACAATCTCATTAAACCCAATCCTATGAACCTTAATTTTGTACATCACAAATCTCTTAAATCATACCTTGTTGATGTTCAAATATATTTAATCTACTGGCTCTCCCCCATCCATTTTCCACTACATCCACAAAATATTCCAATTTGTGACTAATAGTAATTGTGACTGATTCTGTCATTGACTTCCAGTGCTCTGTTATCACATCTTTTAATTTGGCATCTGCCACCTACAGGTGTTAGAGGTTATGGGGAGAAAGCAGGAGAATGGGGAGAGATAGACCAACCATGATTGAATGGTGGAGTATACTTGATGGGCCGAATAGCCTAATCCAACTCCTATTCCTTTTGACCTTATGATCTCTCAAAATTAGACCAATCAGTCTATAATCCTGCACTGGGTATGCGCCTGCTCCCTTCCAACGCATAAGAACTAATATAGTCTAAAGAATGTTGGAAAATCCACTTTCTCCAGGCTCACTTGTTCAGATACTCTGCGATGCCAACTATCAGGCCCTGTACATCAATCTGTCTTCAATCTCATCAATTTCTCAAGCACCACACCCGTTAATACACATTTTCCTCAGTTCCTCCCTTTCACTGTACCCTCGGTTGATTTAACATTTCTCGGACATAATTTGTGATCTTTTTTGTGAAGACTGACCCAAAGAATTTGGGTAATTGGTCCCATGTCTTTGATCTCCATTATAAATGTTCCTTTTCTGACTACATTCGGCTTCGGCAATTATTTTGTCTTCTCATATCTATTGAGGCTTTTATAGTCAAGTTTTATGTTCCTGATGAAGTTAACTATATTCCCCTGCTCAATTAATCCCTCATTCTTTCTTAAGTCTTCTAAACTAGGACGACACAGTGGTGCAGTGGTAGAGTTGCTGCCTCACAATGCCAGTGTCCCGGCTTTGATCCCGATCACGGTCTGCAGTGAGTTTGGTTACCCTGACTAACTATTTCACGTGAGTTAGCATGTGGAGTAAGCTTGTAAACCATTCTGCTCACATATCAAATGAATGGTTGTGGTTCTTTAAAAAAAACAATATCCTAAAAGATAGACACAAACTGCTGGAGTAACTCAGCAGTTCAGGCAGTATCCACATTAGTGTTATCTTACGGGGTGATCGCTAGTTGGTGTGGACTTGATGCACCAAAGGGCCTGTTTCAACACTGTATCTCAAGTCTAAAGGGAGGGCAATCTTCCGAGTGTCCAAAATAACATGATACAGGAGTGTAAAATAAGAAATTCCTGAGCTTGTTGGAAGCGAATGGCGTGCTGACGAAATCTCGTGCCACATAAAGCAAAAAAGATCTTGCCTAAAAGCTGTGAAAAAACTGGTAACTCTCTTTAATCTGAAGCCATAAAAAACAGCTGAAAGGTTTGAGATTGGGGAACGGAGATACAAGTAGTTAAGACAATATATGCGCACATTATTTCATTAAAGACTTTAATCTCGCTTTGCAACTTTGATTCTTTTTTGGATTGCACCTTATCCAATGAGTTTGTATCTTGAAAGAGTTGTTAAATTTTGAGAACATAAAAACTGACATTTGGACTTGAAATGCCACGTTTCTGTGTTGGTGGAAAACCCATTGGAGAAAGCTGGAGATTTTCATCCATCGCAAGGTACTGGTAGAGACTCAGTACACAGTCAAAGATTCATAATGAAGGCCAAAGCTCCAAACCATGCTGGAGAGGCCAGTTAAAATCAGTGATTATTATTGAAATGGCCATTCATTGTATAGCAATTAAGTTGCTGAGAAGTCACATTTTGAAATCCCTCCATAAGAACATAAACAGAGGAACAAAGGAAAGCCATTTTTGGCCCCTCTAGCTCCTTCCACCATTCAATAAGTTCATAGCTGCTCAACTTTTCATAGCTATTCAACTTTTTTCAAATCCACTCTCTCATCCACTTCCTCAGAGCCCTGGATGCTCTTATCAATTAAGAATCGATTCATCACAGCTTTGAATTTATTCAAAGACACAACCCCGCTAAAGCAAGTTCCATGCAACATTGTGTGAGAAGAAATGCTTCCTCATCTCAGTTTGCAATGGGCACTCCCTAATTCCATGAAAGAAATGTCATCCCACCGTTTATCCTATTAAATTAATCCCAGAAATCTAATATAGGAAGTTGACCCCTCATTCTTCTGAACTTCAATAAGTATAGATGCGACTTGTTCACCTTTCCCTCCAAACATAAACCTTCCATATCCAAGATAATCTGAGTGGATCATTCTGAGATGTCTACAGCGATACCTTTACATGAATAAGATGACCAAAAACTCTGCATTGCACTCAAGCTGTGCTCTCATGTAGTTGTAGTCAGTCTGTCCTACTTTTGTACTCCAATCTCTTTGAAATAAAAGCATTCCCAATTACCTGCTAGCATTTTGTTTCACATTCAAGGATACCCAAATCCTTAGATCCTGGTGGTTTCTGCAGTCTTCTCCATTTAAATTATAATCTATTTTATTATTCTTCATTCCAAAGTGAACAACTAATTTTCCCATTCACGTAATCTAGCCAAATCTCTTTGTCCAATGTTTGCAAGCTCTTCATTTTGGTATTGATTGGCCACATGCTTGGCTATAGTACATTTGCTTCCTTTAAATCATTACAAGATATGTGGTGTGATCCCAGTACTGAACCCGAAGCAGCACAAGGGCAGTAGGCTGTTCATCCTGATAACGGCCCCTATATCCACGTTTTCTACTCTTCAGCTAATCCTCTGTTTCTGCTGATACATTATCCCCAAACACCATGAGTTCATCTGTAGCAATGTAACCTTTTGATTGGGAACCTAGCCAAATTCCTTTTGAAAATCCAAACATGTTACATTTACTACTGATGCATCTTTCAAGTCTGGCCAATATCCCCTCATGGCACTCAAATTTGTCAGACCTGATTTTCCCTTCATGAATCAACGCTGTCTCCTCATGATCTGGTTACAACTGTTAAATGCTCAGCTGGTTTTCTTATTAATTATTAATCAATTATTAGCAATATCAGGCATTCGGCCAACAAGCCCAAGTTGCCGACTTTTTGCTTGCAGACACTTTTGATGTAAGGGTATTTAACTGGAGGCATTTCAATCCTTTGGTTCCTCTCCAGATTGTAATGAGTTTTGGAAAATCACAGCGATTACCTCTACCGTCTCCAAGGCCAGTTCTTTTAGAATCCTAGGATACAAACCATCAGATCCAGAGAACCTTTCAACCTTTAGCCCCAACCTTTAAATTTCCCTCATACTAATTCTCTATCAATAACGGTTATATTTAATTACCCCCTATAAATCTTTGCATAAATGGCATGTCCATAATGTTTTCTACCTTAAAAACTGGTGCAAAATATCTGTATAAATTCTCTGCCATTTCCTTGTGTTCAGAACTATTGCCCCAGCCTTAGTCTCTGTGACCCAAGTTTACTGACATCATCTTGCTTTTTCTTGCACTTAAACAGGTTCTTATTGTCATTAAAAAAAATCTCAGCTAGTTTGCCTGTTTATTTTCCCCTCGATTTGTTTTAGTTCACCTGGAATTTATCATAATATTCAGACTTACCACTAATTTTGATCTCCGCTTCGTACCCTCCTTAACATTGGTTGATCCACTCCCCGCCTACCTTTTCTTCATCATTATGATTTTTTTTAATGATTCTCAAATGTTCTTAAAATATCTATCACTGCTTATCTATTATCCTGCTAAATAATTTGCCCATTCCACTTGGGCAAACCCTTTCTCCATTTCTTTGTAATTTTCTTTACTCAAATTTCAGATAAAAATTACCAAATCTAACAACATTACACCAACATTGTGTCAGTATTGCCATCATCCGCCCACTGTTTTACCATAATTTGAGAAGAACCCGGGAGAAATTCACAAAATACATATCACTCCAAGGAAGCAAAGATTATAACCTTGTATCAACATTGCTCGGTCACAGCGAATGATGGCAAAGTTTGCAAGGATGAGCCAAGCTTGTGTGTCCAGGGTTGTTAAGTAAGGGTCCGAAACCAGGTTCATTGTCGACCAAGAGGACGAGCAGGTGCGGCCGCAAAAGCAAGACGACTCAGAGAGATGTAAGTTACTGATTCGGGAAAGTAAGGAGGTTCTGAGAAAGACAAGTGATACAATGAGAAAAGATTTGAAGGCAGCAGGAGTCCAATAAGCTCAAGCATCATGTGCTGACACCTCATTGAAGTCGGTCCTATAGCCAGAAGACCTGTGAAGAAGCAACTGCGAAGTGGGCATTAAAATGTAAAGATTTAACACACGATGACTGGAGAAAGGTGTTATTTAGTGACAAAAGCCTTTTCCTGGTTCAGGGCCAATGTAGCCAACATGATTTGAGATAAGACAGAGAACCATTGAGTAAATGCCACATTGACTAGTTTGTAAAACATCCTGAAAAGGTGATGTTGTGGGGTTGTTGCACCTATTATAGCATTGGTTCACTTCACCCAGTTAATGATATGATGGGATCTCTGCAATATATCAATGTATTGCAGAGAAGAGATGGTGAAGATTTTTCCAGATGGATCTTGGATATTCTAGCAAAGACCTTGCACCATGCCACATATCAAAGATAATGACCTGTCCTGGTAACTCACCTGGCCTGAACCCGATTGAGAATTTGTGGTCAATTATCAAGATGACACTGAAAGGAAAGGACCGTACTTCGAGACTCAGCTCAGGGGCTATAATTCATGATTCATTGTGGTATTGAGATTAAAAAATTCTCGGAAACTGTTAGATGTTCCATGCCAAATCATGAAAAATACTTGATAAAGAACACTGGTGGACATATGTGTAAGAAGGAACTGCAGATGCTGGTTTAAACCGAAGATATGCACAAAAATCTGGAGTAACTCAGCGGGACAGGCAGCATCTCTGGAGAGATGGGATGGGTGACGTTTCAGGTCGAGACCCTTCCTCAGACTCATAATGTACTAAAGACATAATGGTGCAATGATAATGAATAAAAGCTAGCCCTGTAACTGCTGTTATATCCGAGTGTATGTTTTATTTATTTATTTTACACAAGAATGTAATTCCTGCTGCAAGCAGAAAATAAAATCCAATGGCATGTGCAATCCGTGCAGTCTTTTAAGCTTCAAAAAGCTTGAAAAGTTGAAATTAAGTTGGTGATTTCGTTTTCTTATTTATTCAGCCAGTGGATATGAAATTGAAGCATTTATTGTCCATTTTCTTGATTACCCTCCACCCCCCCCCCCAAACTAAACAGTTTGTTGGATTATTAGTGAGGCCAGATGAGAGTTAACCGTTTAGTTTAGACATACAGCGTAAAAACAGGCCCTTTGGCCCACCAAGTCCGCACCGACTCGAGATCATCTATTTGCACTAGTTCTATCCTTCACACTGGGGACAATTTACAGAAGCCAATTAACCTACAAGCATGCACGTCTTTGGGATGTGGGGGGAAACCGGAGGAAACCCATGCAGTCACAGAAAGAACATGCAAACTCTGCGCAGGCAGCAGCTAAGGACAGGATCGAACTGTGAGGCACCAACTTTACCGCTGCGCCACTGTGCCGTCCCCGATTCTGATGTTGTGATCGATTCAGAGTTCGATGGAGGGTAGATTGAGTTAGGACAGGAGATTTCCTATCCTGATAGAAATGAGTAAACAAGATGATGAAATAATCTTGAAATAATGTAATCCAATAATATTGTTTTTATTAAAGTAATGTCAGAATTAATGGTCAGCTTTAATGCCCCTCAATTCATGCACAAAGTCTTGTAGGATATGGCATAAGAGTTGGTGGTCTTGATATCACTAAGTCCAGATGTTCCTCATTCTCCGACATTACATATAACTCACAATCATATTCAATCTTTCAAACTGAGATTGAATGCAAGCAAATCAAACATATATTGATTGCTGCTTTTGTGCGGGACCAAGTCACAAGGAAAAGTGCAGGAGCACAGTTGGAAACATTTAAGTCAAATCATTTTGCAGCATATAATAAAAAGGAATTGAGTGGCAGCGGTTGGCTACATCCCATTTAACAGATTTTCAAGACAAACTTCACCCACTATTTCGCCCAAGGCAAAAGGCAAAAGTTGCTCTGACAGACTGGACAAATTTTGCTTCACTCTGCATGCCTGTGGAGTATAGATCGCTGTAGTCATTCGAGCAGCAAGAACAAACACTGCAAGACTAATGAGTCAACTGAGCCTCAACAGATAATTTTGGAGTGAAGAGGAAACAGAAGTTTTGAGAATAGCAAACAGTCGATACCAGCGTCCTTATCTCCCCATAGAACGCCAATCTATAAATGGATTATCGTCCCCTAATTTAGCACACACCACACAACTCCAAGAATAAACGGGACTAAAAATAGCTCTGTTCTCTCAAATAGTCATTGTTTTAATGCCTATGGGATTTGTTTTTCCAAAAGAAACAGTCCCGTGGGTAACAATCACAACGCTTCCTCCATGCCCACATTTAGCCCAATGCTTTCCCAACATACAAGAGTCAGAACTCTGTTTTCAAACAATAAAAAAAGTAGCAAATGTTAAAATGAGCCAAGTGTTCCCATTATTAAAAGGTCGCTCTGTTTTCAGCTTTTTTTTTCCCCCAAAAAAACAGATGTTCTTATTTTATGGTATAAAAAAGTGTTGCAACTTAACTGAGGCGACTCAGCACACAGCTGCAGGTAAGTTGGAACTGTGCCAGCTCCTCAGCCTGCCCAAATAACATAATAACCTCAGGCTCCAGAAATATGATATTCCTGATTTTCATCAGTCAGGGAGAGGAGGGGAGCTGTATGGAGGGGAGGGAATGGGGGGGGGGGGGGGGGGGGGGGGGGGGGGGGGGGGGGGGGGGGAAAGAGGGTGAATAGTTAAGGGTTGTGCAAAGCTGTTCATCCAAGCCTGCTGCCTGAATTGACACAGGGTTCCCTGCCTTTTCCAAGTTATGACCATTAGGTGGAATTAGAGCTTATTCACGCAGTTATTGCAAATTTGCACAATCTCTGTTCGTTATGAACATTAGCAATTGCACCTTTCCTATCAAAGATCTGGCACATTTGGAGCAAATGGCAGCTCTCAGTTTTGTATGCACTCTACAGTCAAAGGCTTTCTTTTCCTGTTTGCCTGAGATCATTGCTGTGATATTTAACTTTCTTTCCCCCTCCCCTCTCGCAAACCCCCATCTCTTAGGATCAAACTTGGAGCCGAATAAAAACTTCAATTCATGTCCATCCAAGCTTTGTGGAATATATCTCATAAAAGTAAGAGGCTTTAAAGAAAAGGATTTTTGTCATCAAAACCACAATAATTATCTGTCAAAGTTAATTACTGTTTGCTGAGCAAAGCATCCAGGACCAAGTGACAGTGAAGGGTTGCCTTTAGGGTTCGTAATGTAGCTAAGTGTAATCTGGGACTAAAATATCCATGCTTTTAGAGTAGCTTTCTTAAACCCCAAAAAGATAATCAACAAGATCTTGTAAAAAAAACACTCATCCCTACCCAAAAGAAGAAATTCCTCTTTCCAACTTCAGAAAAACTAAAGATGCACTAAATAAGAAGTAAAATGTAGAAGTAAAGTGACCTGAATATCTAAAGCACAACAGCGCACTGCAATTTGATCACTTCCACAAAGCTTTAAATGAAACTTGCAACTAACACTATTAACAACTTAAACAAAACAAAGGCAAGTTACTCTCATTCCCTTGTTGATTGTCCACTATTGTGGATTTATGATCGTTGGCATGTTTTCCTATATTAAAAGCCATTTATAAATTCAAATTGTATTAACGTAAACAGCTAGCTTACCAAAAATAAACTTTAAAAACAACTAAATAAATTTGGCTTTCCTTTATGAAAATCAATTATTATTATTAAGTGACAACCTGTAGTAACATAAACAACTTGATGTGCCATCAGTCTCAGTAACAGTTCAAACTGCAGCAATATTATCACTGATAATGATATTCATTTTCCCCTTAATCCTTCTTAAAATATATAATTAAACCACATGCATTTTAATTTTCCACATATACACACACACATTGTGGTGGCATTTTGTCACCTATTAAACCATCACAAATGCATTGGGTATGGGTGCATCCATCCATCATTTTTCGGTACCTCAACAGGAAACCATTTTCAACAGCACATTGTCCTTTTGGATTGTTATACACCATGGTAGTATCTCCATGGGGCATTGGGGACAGAAATGATTATCTGAGTAAACTTATTTCTCTATCAAGAATACATTACCTGCATTGCTCTATACATTTGGAAACACGGGCAAACGTTGAGGATTTTATTTCAACCACTCACAAAACTTGATTCATTTCATTTATCACTTTTCCTCTGTGAAGCCGAGATCATTATCTCTACTCATTTAGCAAGGTAAAGCAAATAGTTTTAAAATTACTTTTACCTAATTTAAGGACTACAGCTGCTTAAAGCTCTCATTTTAGTCTCCAGGCACCTCATTTTAACTTTGAGTTTTTTTTATGATGGAATGTAGCCATTTATGTGACCTTTTGTTCCTCCCTCAGAGGAAGACTGGTGACAGGTAGATTTATTAAGAGTTTGTTATTGTAAATTCCAGATCTTGCGATTATCTCAGATTGAACTTCTGGAGCTTTTTCTGACATTCTGGTATTAGTTTAAATATATTTTAATGTTTGTTCTCACCTTTCTTTGACCCTGTTATAAATACGTCTCACATGGTAAATGCCAAGTAAATTTTCATTGAATATAGTTTTCTTAGTAATGTAAAATTTAACTGTGGAAGCACTTCATCAGACTCATTGCTGGAATTCCAGAAAAAAAAAAGAAATTTTCTCCGAAGAAATCGCAGGAGAGTTGAATGTTTGCAAACCATTATATGGCCCAAGTTAATATTGCTACTTCACCTGTGGTATTGATTTCTTTTGACTCAAATATTTATTTTCTTTTAATTTCAACTGAAAGCTGGAGATGCAAATGTATTTGAAATAGAACTTCAATAGACTTATCATATACTGGCAAAATAGAAAATACTCAGTTACTGCTGTCATTGTGTAGATTTTTGCTCGAGAAGGCCTGGAACCCTTCAATATTTGGAGTGGAACCTCACAAATAAACAATGAACATCAAACATCTGTTGATCATAATGGAACTGTACTCGACACACCCTTTTGAATTGTAACTACTGTACATTTTAAATCTCAGCAAAATAATACATCCTATTTCTCCAATCTCAATTCCTATTAAACTTCTAATATCATAATCAACCTTTTTTTCTGAGTTAACAGAAATCAATCAACTTTCTTCTTGAATAACCAAGATTTCAAACCATTAATTATCACTTTTCGAAGCTACATTTACTTTGAAGCCTTTGGTGTGAGGGCTTTCAATGGCATCCTACTTTCAGTTCATTATATAATTTTTCTTACATTTCAAGATAATAATGAAAAGTAAATTGGCTCTAGATACACTGCCACTTTCAGATATCACCATTATCAACTCCAGCATCAATATTTACATGTGTTGCATTTAAATGAGATTCAGCATTTGTGTCTCTAGAATCAAATCCCTCTTCATAAGTTGAACATAAAAATCGAGGTTGAATCCCTTGCGGAGTTGAGGGAATACTGCAGTGCCATAAGTGTTACATAAACCAGGGCCCTTGCCTAATTTAAGAATACAACGACACATTTCAAAGGTGGTGGCAGCACCCGGGGAATATATTTGAGTGATATATTGCAGTCATGTTAATGAGGGTGGGCACTGGGGCATGAGTGTGCAGCCTGAAGAATGGTCTCAACCTGAAACCTATCCCTGTTCTCCAGAGTTGCTGCCTGACCCGCTGAGTTAAGGGCCTGTCCCACTTGGGCGTCATTTGCACGTCATTTACGCGACATCCTAAAAATTGGTTGGCGCATCATGGTGCGCGGTGAGGCGTGGTGGCGTATGCTGTGACCCGTGGTAATGCGCGATGCTTCCCTATCGCCCCACGTTTTTGGAATGTTCAAAATCCTCGCGCGGCACCTGCGTGACGTATTCCTTGCTAACGTACTGATGGCACACGCTGACGTACTGATGGCGTGCGTGTAGTGCAGGGTGACACATGGTTACGCATGGTGATGCACAAACATTGCCTATGCTAATTTATTATGCGTCACGTGCGTCAACGTCCGTAACCATGCGTCGCCGTGTACGCCGTTGGCGCACCATTTCCGCGTCATTTGAGCGCCGCACCACATGCTCACCCGTGTATAAAGCGCGCCGAGTTCTGAAATTTTTTCACTGGGAAAATCCTTGCCACAGAGATAGGACTAAAATAACAGTACAGTACGAACGACGTCGCAATGGGTCCCAAAAGTAGCAGGGTCCTCAAGAAAAAAAGCACGCGACTGTCGTACTGCTAGACGATTTTCACGTGACAGTCACTACCGGACTGTCGCTTAAGTGACTCGCAAATTACAGCCAAATGGGACAGGCCCTTTACTCTAACACTTTGTGGCCTTCAGTGCAGAATCAACCCTGACCACAAAATGGCTGACAAATCTGACAGCCACTCTTCCAGCTGATAAACTATTTAAGATCTACAAACAACATCCAGTAAATAATTAAAGCAGTTGAGAACTGTTAATTCAAAAATTTTAAAGGGCTAAATTACTCAACACTGTGCCTATATTGTGATAGACAGGTGTGAGTGTTATGGAATTTCTCCACGTTCAAACTCAGCCAATGGAGTGCATTGGGGGAATACTGAGAGAGAAGCCAGAACATTTTGAATTTCCAAGTTTGAGGAACATACTTTTGCAGCTCAGATCACACTTGTGAAAGCTTAGTGTGGCCGACGTGGTATCATGCTTTCATTACAAAATGACTACACCTCAAGTTCCTTCACTGGTGTAAATGTTTAGTGATCGATGTTGCAAATGGCGTTACATCAATGCCGGTCATTTTTTTCCTTTCTGCTCGGGGGAGAATTGAACACTAGATATAAGGATAATGCCAACATTTTTGGTGATTTTCAGAAATACACAAAGAATCTTTTTTAAATTCAAGAGGGCGATGTACCTGAATTTACATACTTTTAATATATTTAGTAAATTCAAATCCCATTTGATTAAATGTAGGATTTGCCCTTTAATTCTTTGAACTGCATTCCTTTCCAGAAAGCTGGTTTCACTTATAAACAAGACATTTTTTTCACTGCTGTGTAAGCATTTCAGTGATCTAAGGTCACCTTGCACCCTTTTTGTCCTGCAGTCTATATAGTTAATCACCCATTAATGACCAACAGTCCATAGCAAACATCTCAGAGAACACGTTAGAATAAGATGATGTTTTATGCTACTTTGCTTTTAGCACAGATGTGTACTTCAAACATTGTTAGCGAATGAAAGTACTCTATATGTTGCAAAAATTGACGTCTTTGGTTAAAAAAAAATAATGTTTTCACCCTGAGTATATGTTGGAGTAGTCAATGACAATTAGAAAGGAATCTAAGGTGAGGGCTAATTTGATAAGTACAAAGAATATGAAAATATTGGACACTTATAACTTCCCCTTAATAACATATCTCTCCACCTTCCTCCAATTCCTGACCCACAAACCAACTATATTCAATTTATTGGGCTTACAATACAATCAAATCTGTGATCAGGGAGTAGACCCGGGAAACCAATTTGTTTTAAGGAATATGTCATCATGCCATTCTCAAATAAAGAAAGATATATTGCTTACAATGTCAGTAAAAAGATACATTACATAACAAAGTGGTAGATTTCTCCCTAAAATTATTTTAAAAAGTCGTCTGGGCAATTATGATGAATGCAATCAGGATCTTCTGTTGAGCATAATATGATTAATGGAAGGTCTCTGCCGTTTCAGACATGTTGGATCAAACCATACAAGCATTCTACATTTTTTCCCAAGGCTGTTATAGAAAGTAATTATTGGGTGAAGGTAATCTAGTGAATATTATAGATTTAGGCTTTGAAAAGGCATTTGATAAAACAGCTTAATGGGACTGTAGCATAGGTAATGGAATGGCAAACAAGACAAATGAAAACCAAAAGTTTGGCTAAATATTATGTTATTTTCATATGCGAGGGACCAACAGTTAAATTTCAGGAGTATCAATTTTATCAACATTAAATCAAAAGCTCAAAAAGTAGAAATGGGCCATTCAGTTCCTCATTACTATTGCATTATTAATTGTTTCAGCACCACTGACCTGCACTAATCCCACACCCTTTGATGAATTGTCTTTATTGAATAGACCCAGTGACTGAGATGGCATCGTCCTCTTGGTTGAAAAATTCACCAACATACGCCAACATAGAAGAAACTTTTCATCTCCCTCCCGACTGGCCAACACCTGGGGGGGGGGGGGGGGGGGGGGGGGGGGGGGGGGGGGTTGTTGGGAAAGGTTGGAGGCAAGTTCGGGGTGGGCCAAGAAAAGGACAGGGAGGGGGGACCTGAAGGAAAAGTCATTGGAGGCTAGAAAGAATTAAGGGGACAAGGAGGATGGGGAGAAGATTGTGGAGGGAAGAAAGAAGAGAGGCGCTGAGGCGTAGTTCTGGGAGACAGTTACCGAGGGGAATCGTGGGATCAGAAAGGAGGATGAACAAGTGAGACAGTATACCATGGAAGGCAGCTGCGAGATGCTCAATGCGACAGTAGAAGATGAATGAGAGAAACTGGAAAAGATCTAAGGCTTAGATAGAGCGGATGTGGAGAGGATGTTACCAGAAGTGGTAGAGTCCGGGACCAGAGTGCACAGCCTCTGAATAAATGGATATACCTCTACAATGGAGATGAGGAGGAATTTATTTAGCCAGTGTGGTGAATGTGGAGAATTCATTGTCAGAGGCAGATGTGGTGGCCAAGTCTTTGGGTATTTTTAAATCAGAGATAGATAGGTTCTTGTAAGGACATTTTTAAGGGCATCACAGGTTATGGCGAGAATAGGGATGAGGAATTTTTGTCTCAATATAAAATATATTTTATCAGCATTGTATGATCCAGACTCTTCATTCTATTTCATACATTGGAATAATTTCTATACCTTAGCACATTTCCTATGGAAAGCCAGGCTGGGGAATTAATTGTTTGGCCATGTGTCAGTAGTATGAGCCCCCGGTAACCTTAACTGTAAGGCATTGCCATGTCGCTGCGACAGCCAGGAAACTGTTGCTGGTGAAATTGACCATCATTGGATCCTTCCCCAGCCAGCAGGGAGTAAAATGAGCAAATGATAGAAGGGGCTTAAAGTTTACGTGCGCAGCCCAGAAAAGCATGCTGCTCCTCCTTGCCTTATAAGAGAACAATGCATCCTTCAGAGATTCTTCATCCTCTGACTTGTTTCAGGTTGTCACAAAAACCACTCACACCTGAGCTAAAAGCACAGTTGTCCTCACCGATTCCTGATTGGAGAAAAGCAAGCAGGAAATCAGTAGATATTCATACAGGTCATTTCAGCTGCCCACTGGAAAGTGGGGTTGAAATTGACTCCCCATCCATCTACTTATGGTTTAAAATCTTACAACATCCATGTTCTCCAGAGATGCTGCCTAACCCGCTGAGTTATTCCAGCATTTTGTGTCTTTCTTTGGTAAACCAGCATCTGCAGCTCATTGTTATTACGTTATTATTTACTGATCTGTTCTGCTTTTTTTTTATGAATCTGGGGCCTTTCCTCACTTACCCTGTGTTTTCTCCAGTCTTGTGCAAACTTTATTACTTCACGTGTTATTGGCATTGACCTTCAACCTCGCATTCACTAAGTCATTGATACAGTTTTCTATATCCGGGAAGAGGACTCCATTCCCAGAATCCTGACATCATTTTAAATTTGCAAATGAGACTGTAGCCAGCAATATAACAGTGAAATAAATAATTTAAAACTTCCTCAATCTTACACCGGTTTCTCTATTAATCCCAAGACGGTGATCACAATTTACTTCTCACTGCTCTCAGATGCTCCTATTGGCATTGTGTTTCCCCAAGCAGCAGTTCTGCAAGGACAAATTAGGACAACTGTGAAGCTTCTCGCCAAGAACTGCACGATGCTTCCATATTAGGATATCTCACTGCTCGGCGATCTTGAAAACGTGGTGCAACAATTGAAGAAATACAATTCAGTGTCATTCTTTGTTTATGTTACAGCATTCCTTCACAAGCTTCACAGAAAAGCTACAGTCTATGTTTCACGCAGCACACAACACAGTGCGTCACTATTACACTCCAGTAAGCACGGTAGGTCAACTCAAATGAGAAAGGAAAGCAAAAAAAAGCACTGACATTTTCAGATAAAATTACCCGCGAAATAGCAGTAAAGCTGTAATGATTAAATTACAAGTAAATATTAAAAAAAAAAAAAAAAAAAATCAAAAAAAGGAAATACATCAGGAGTAGATATTTAATGGACTTCCTTTCTTCATGTTCAACGGGGTTTAAATGCATGCAAGGCTAATTTTAGAGCAACCATTAACACAATTGTGGAAAATTCCCATTTGAGCTAAATTAGCACATGTTGTTCATGTTGAAACTTTTTTTTAAAAAGTAAACATAAACCGTGCAAGCACGCAAGGTTGATCACAAAAACGGAAACACCACTTTTAATTGGTTATAGGAAATATTATTCAATACATCAATATTGTGGAACTATTTGGCTTTGAAGAAAATGCAGAAACCCTGCATGATGGACTGCTTTTACTAATTAAAATCATGATGAATTGATCACAAGATTTTTGAATTATTTTTGATTCAAAAAGTTAGTTTTAAAAAGGGTATATAGTTTTTACATGAACAATTAGAACAAAATTTGGTGATTACCCCCTTGATTTAATCAAGTGGTAATAGGATGATAAACCAAGATTATTTATGCAACATTAAGTTGCTTTCTTAGTTTACTAATTATGAAAGCAAATGGAAATGGTCAACAAGTACATGAAAAGAACAATGTTGATTTTTCCATCTAATCTATTTCCAAGATGGTCTTTAATGTATTAGATTTTCATTTAACAAAACCAATCATACTATAACTTCCATTCACTGTAATAAAAATCAAAGAGCCTCACCTGTAATAAAATAGTAAGTACCTACCGAACTAAAACTTGCAAATTATTTAAAAATGAAAATACTGTCATTCAATTTAAATCATATTGTTGGATTAATGTACAAATATAATCAAATATAATCACATCAATGAGGAACAAACCAACGAAGAGTACAGTAACTTGCATGACCCAAGGGGCTTTTAGAAGGTGGATGTTTTAATTGGGCCATAGTTTTTCTTATGGTCCCCATCTCTGATAAGCATCAGTTAAAATCTAAGATACAGCTCACATATCCAGAGCCTAGTCAAGCAGAAGCACAATGTTGTGTGCTGCCTGGGGTTTAATTTCTTTTACTATACTTAATTTGCTGCCAGATGCAATAAACAAGTTATGGCCTCTGGGAAATGGCAGCTCGCTCATTATCTGAATTACATGGTTAGCTTTTTATCCCAACAGAACTTCAGTACAATCTGGGAGGTTTATGATTGGCAGGTGAGGCTCTTTGAATAGTTCCCTTTGTAATGGAATTCATTTTGATTGGGACACAACTGGATGGCAGGTCCGTCTGAGATGTGAGCGCAACGAGAAAAGAAGTATGGGAATCTACTAGGACGTGAAGCAGTCTTGGTGCTGAAGGCGAGCCGCAGCAGGAAGTAATGATTCTCCACGGATCAACTTCAAGGGACTTGTCGCTAACTTACAGAGATAAATTTATTTTTATGTGCAAAATAACTTTCTACTGCACCAAATGCTTTTAAAATTGTGTACAGAGTATCAAGAGGCAAATAGAAGCAATATCATTTGGTATTTTCTGTATCAGAACCAATGTTTTGCCTCCCAAAGGCATGACGTGTAGTTATATTAGTCTGTGTGTAAGTGGGAGGAATGAGAGGGTCAGGCCGACGAGGTAATATAACTCACCTCCACCCTGACCTAGTTGGTTGAACTAGGAGTCAGTGGAGAATTAATACTACTTTAGAAAATATTTCCCTGTGCATTTTGAGTCATTTTCATTTGAATTAGTTTGGTGCTAAATAACTGACATATGAAAATTATGCAATCTAAAACAAGGCAAACCACAGTAAATAGGAATGATGCTGTCTACATGCTGCACCCAAGGTAGAAAATGTGATATCAGCAGCAGAGGAGATTCAATGTTCATTCTTTATACCTTTGGTGTTGTATTTATTAGGTTAATTTTAGATGGTGACTATAGAATCCAAACAAAGGGAAGTTTTATGGAATACTAAATACAGGAGTTATTAATCATGTTGTGCCATCACAATTCTATAATAAAACATATACGTTAGCTTTTGGGAAAAAATAGCATTTTCTTCTTTGTACCCATAGTCACACAACAATATGAATTTATTATTGTTTTAAAGCTTGACAGAATGGAATTGCTGTCATAACACATGCTACATGCTCCAACAGTATGAAATTTATACACCTCGATATGACAGATTGCAGAATGAGAATGTTATATGGAACAGAGTGACAGAATCTTTAATGGAGCTTAGAAAAAAATCATGAAGCCGTAAAACTTATACAAGCAAAAAAACAGATATATGAAGTTTAATTTTAGTTTTGTTTGGTGTCAGCAAGTTGTCTTCAACTGTGTCACTGAAAAATCCCCCCACGGAGCATGAAAATTATCTCACATATGTAATGACAAGTAACGTGACATTCTGCAAAGATGATGGAATTAATTGCAATACAACTTGAGGTGAGTACAAATGGTTAAGTAAGATATAGTATTCAATGAAGGCTCACTTACTGTTAAATGCACAAACATGATCCCTTTAAAATTTTTCTCCAAACCCACTTATTTGACCCAGATTTTGGTTACCCCGCTAGCCACCCCTGCCTGGTTCTGCATTATATTGATAGGGCTTAAGTCAGAAAGGGACTTATCAGTGATGACTACGTTTATCACCAAGGACTACGATTAATAACCATCCCCATTAAGCTTTCAGTTTTGCAATTTTCTCTGATTTATATGTCAAATTTAATTGAAAATATAGTCTCCATCTTGTACTCTAGGATGAATTCTGTGAAACCTCTGATATTGCTGCAAAAATGGTGGTTTCTAATGCAAATCATGCACAATCATAGGCTGTGTTGTACAAGGCAACATCTCTTCTACACGTCCTCTCTTTTTGCTTTACATAAAAACACAGGCATGTAGGTGCCAAGCCAGAAAGGATATACTGACAACGTTTGATTGCAGGCTTAGCCAAATAGTTTTGCAAAGCTTTTAAAAGGTGTGCACATATAGTTAGCCACCTTTACATACATTGTATTAGTCAAGTGTGAACCTACGGTGATGCTCAGCTTAATTTTAACAAAGGCCAGACTTTTGCTTTGTTATTTTCACCAAAACTGCCTGCACAATTTAAGCTTTGGAAACTAGTATTCAAAATCAAACTCCAGTGTTGCTTGCTATTAAACTAGCTTGCAAATGGGAGTCACATTTTAATTTTATTTTGTAAACAGCAGGCTACAAATGTGATACGAGAACAAAAATACATCACCCACTATTTCACAGATGCAATACTTAAGTACGTTTCACATTAACACCACCTCCTGTATTCTTAACACCCTGCTACTTGCCACCAGCAGAGCAACACTTTTCAAACAAATTGTACTCCTGGATTAGAGATGTCAACAAGGTGGACACTTTAAGTTACATTATTCCATAAAACATGAGCAGAGATTAGTTTTATTAGAGGAAATATCTCAATATACTTTGTTCAATAGACTATGAGTAACAGAAGGTATCAACAGTCCCCAGATATGTAAGATTTCTGATTTTAAAAAAAGTGCTGGAGTAACTCAGCGGGCCAGGCAGTATCCATGGAGAACATTGAAAGGCGACATTTCAGGTTGGGACCATTCTTCATGCAAATTGTGGTGGTGGTGGGGGGGGGGGGGGGGGGGGTGGAGAGAAAGCTGGAAACGTTTGGGGAGAGATAAAGTCAAACAAGTAATAGGTGATGGGGGTTTTTTTTTTGATTGGTAGAGGATTGGACAAAGGCCAGATATTAAAAGACAAAAAGTGTGAGATAAAGATAGAAGAGACACGAATTGTGAAGGCAGAGAAAGGAACATAGATGGAAATGGACTAGGGGAGGTGTGTGGGGTGCGGTGGAAGGGGGGGGGGCACAGGAAAATGGGGCAAAGGGGGGGGGGGGGGGGGGGGGGGAGGTGGTTGTAAAAATTGGAGACTTCAATGCCCATGCCATTAGGTTGTAAGCTATCAAAGCGGAATATGAGGTGCTATTCCTCTAGTTTGTATGTGGCCTTACTCTGTCAACAGAAGAGGCCGAGGACAGCAAGGGCATTATGAGAATGGAAAGGGGAGTGAAAATGGCTTGCAACCGGGAAATTCTGCAGACCCAAATATTCGGCAAAAGGGTCACATAGTCTACGCTGGGTCTCGCTGATGTAAAGGAGGCCACATTGGGAACACTGAATGCAGTAGATGAGGTCTAACGATGTGCACATTTACCTCTGTCTCACCTGGAAGGACGGCCGATGTCACTGGATGGATACATGGGAGGGGGTAGAGGGATAGGCATTCCATCTCCTCCGGTTGCTGGGGAAAGTACCTGGAGAGGGGATGGCTTGGGAGGGAATGGATGAGCGGACCAAGGAGTTGAGGAGGGAGTATACTATGCAGAAGGTGGAAAGGGATGGGGATGGCAAGGTGTGACTGGTGGTGGGATCAGGTTGAAGGTGCCGGAAATGGCTGAGAATGATGGGGTAAAAGATCAGGTGCAGGGTAACTATCCTTGTTCAGTCTGGGTGGCGGAGGAGGGATATAGATGACATGCGGCTAAGGTGATCCAACTACGACAGCAGGAGGGAAACCACGTTTACTATAGAAAGAAGACATCTCAGATGTCCGAGAAAGAAAAGGCTCATCTTGGAAGCAGATGTAGTTGGGGACAGAGAGATTGAGAATAGGGGATGGCATCTATGCAAGAGGCAGGGTGGGAGGACGTGTAGTCCAATAACTGTGGGAGTAGGTGGATTTGTAGTCAATGACAGTTGTGATGGAGACAGAGAAATCAAGAAAGAGGAGAGAGATGCCAGAGTTAGTCCGTGAATTTGTGGGCAGAGTGGAAATTAGTGGTAAAGTTAATGAAATCAACAAGTTCAGCACGGGTGCAGGCGGCAGCCCCAATGCAGTCATCAATGTAGTGGAGAAAGAGTTGGGGGATGGTACCAATGTACATTTGGAACAAAGACTGTTCAACGTAACTAACAAAAAGGCAGGCATAGCTGGTGCCCATGCGAGTGACCGTGACGAGACATTTAACTTGAAGTAAGTGAGCGGAGTCAAAAGAGAAGTTGTTGAGGGTGAGGACAAGTTCCGCCAGGCAGAGGGAGAGTGTTAGTAGAGGGAAACTGATTGGGAGTTCCATTTCTGAATTAGAATGTCCCACATCCAATGGCCAGTTTCAATAACCTTAAAGTATTAATGGATGTTACATTGTTTAATAAAGTATTTTACAATTGTCAATAGAAGGGGTTGCCATGTCAGTTTCTAAAGTAAATCTTTTAATGATTTCCCCCTGCAAACAGTTATTTTTGAAGAACAATAGTTTTTTGAAGCAAGTAGCTGCCGACCCTATTCCATAACTTTCCCACCTTGAAAATGTTTTCAAAGATTTATGGGAGAAATTCCTGAAGTTGAATTTCAATAAATCAGGTCTTCCATAACTCATGTATGCAAGGGCTTCCTTTGTCCAAAAACTCACTGAGAAAGAATCCTAAATTCATTACCAAACTTTCAGAGATTATTTACCATTAAAACTCTTTTGGGCCAAGAGAATGCAATAAATAATGAGCTGTTTAAGTAATGATGACAAATTACTTGGAAACCTTAGCTTGGCTTACAATTGAATTGGAATTTTGGTTTTATATTTAGCTGGGGATTCCAAGGTATGAGTATTTACTCTACCTACAGTTGCAGGCTTTACTCAATGATAGGATATTCATAATCATATGTTGTAAATGACAGATTCTTAAAAAAAATAATTGTATTAAATTGTTCTCAAATAAAACACGGGATTGAAATGTGATACTAATTAAGAGGACGACAATTCTTGCCACATATAATAACACTAAACATTTTACATGCATGAGCTGCTTCAAATTAACAGCATTTTAAAAACAAAATGCTAATGAATGTTTAATCTATTACTTACTCGATCGAGTCAGATTTATACATAACAAACTCGAAAAACCACATAGAAATGTTAATCAATCAGCAAATACTTCATTCAAATATCCTATATAGAAAACCATTCAGAAATTCAATCCTCTGAAACATTTTTTTTCAAAACAATATTCCCACATGTAATCAAGGGAAACTATTGAAACAACTACAGCCACATTGGTGGATAACATTTAAGGCACCACAGACCACTCCATATATTCCCATTTCAAATATCCCAATGGACACACATAAACAGTAGAGTATATTTGATCTTTAACTTTTCTGCCTATATGTGCCCGACTGAGGAAGAAAAATAAATCCCACTAAATCAAATGCAATTGATTCAAACAATCCAAATCAGTCTGAAGAAGGGTCTCGACCCGAAATGTCACCTATTCCTTCTCTCCAGAGATGCTGCCTGCCCTGCTGAGTTACTCCAGCATTTTTTGTCTACCTTCAATTTAAACCAGCATCTGCAGTTCTTTCCTACACAATCCAAATTCAAATGTCTAAAATGAGTCTGTGACATTATAAACCAATCAATTAATTCAATAATTTGGCCATTACCATTGCATGTACTAACTTTCAGTCTGTTCATGTCACAATAAACATATTTCAGGGTCCCTTTTTAAGTTTCTATTGCACTGTACAAAGCCATTTTCTCATAAATCTAATTTTTCAGAATTGTAAGAATAATCCAAAAACATTTTTTTTAACTGAATTACCAACTGTTATTTGTGAATACAGAGAGCAAAAAAATCAGCTGGAGGCACCTTAGAATTTAAAAACAGAAGATATTTCATAATATTTGCTGAGAGAATATCTTCAGCAGCAAATTGTAACATCATGTGCAATCACAATTTTATGTTGACCATCCTCAATAAAATTTGTATTCAATTATTGTAAAGTAAATGATTGAAATGTAAAACTACTTCCGAATAACCCGTTTCTTGTCATAAACACAACAATTTCATGCATGAAGACAGACACAAAATACTGGAGTAACTCAGTGAGTCAGGCAGCAGCTCTGGGGGAAAAAAGGAACAGGTGACGTTTCAGATCGAGACCCTTCTTCAGACGGAGGGTCAGGAGAAAGGGGAACAAGAGATATATACAGTGCTTAGGACAATGGATGGAAGATATGCAGAATGCAACAATAATCAAGTAAATGTGGAACCCACAATGGTCCATTGACTCAATAACAAAGCAGGAATCACTGACTTGCTTTAGTCACCAAAAGTAGTCAGATAAAACATGTTTTCCCCTCCAATCTGCCTAATATTCTTTGCTGATAAAATCTGGCTTTATGCCTTTCCAGATTATCAGGCTCTTGATGGGTAGGAGTATGCAATACACAACACGCTGCATGAGTAGTCTGTTCCTTTAATTATTTCCAAGTTTCAATGCTTCCAGTCTGGAGTCGGTCAGAGAAGTCTTGTTAAATGTGAAAGAAACATGCTTTGGAATGCTTAAAATATAAACAAAAAAATGCTGGAAATAGTAGTTCAGAGAACAGAAAGAAAAGCAGTTAACATTTCAGGTCAATGAACTTCCATCATGAAGAATTTCCCGTATATGTTATTTAATTTGAGAATCCCACAGTTGTCTAGTTGATTTCTTTCATGTATTAATATTAATCCTGCAGATTATTTTCAATTAAAGATGATTATATGCATTGATGATAAAGCTCACGTGATAGTAAGTTTTGATGTTATTAATAAATTGCTATCATTAAATCTATAAAAGCAATTATTTGTGAGGAAAAAAAATCTATTTCTCATTCATCTTGGCCAAAAAAAAAATATATATATATTTACATATTAGTGAAAGGATGTGGTTGGTGTATTAACAGGCATTCATATGTTTGTTTAATTTTTGATTGAAATCTTACCAACTTCAAATCTGTCCCAAATAGATGTATCAAATATTTTGCCTCTGAGCATTTGTGAACAAGTTAGATTTTTTTTGCAGCTGATTATTTTGCTTCGTTGTTTTCACTAGAAGATCATTGCCATAGAGACATGGGTTATGAGTTTGCGATAATTATTGTAATAGTTCCTGGATTCTGACACAATCCATCTGCATTCACAGGATTAAGTGCTTTTTAAATAATTTAATCCCTTATGAAGTGAGTAGCACCTCCATCACTTGATGCAGGTGTGGAAGTCACCTACCAATTGTCACTGTTGTTATTAAGAATGATTGTGGACTTCAATGAATGTGAAGGTAGTTGACTTCCTGAATGACAACAGTCTGTTACGATTGAGTGAGAAGGAAGCAAAATGACCAAGCCGAGGTGTGCGTGTGGGAGGAGGGGTTGTCATCAGGTTGCAGAACAATGTTGGTCTCAGCCTCGGTCCTGGCCTTCAGTCTGTACAGACATTGCTGTGCCTGAGATAATATTGGGCCTAGAAATTCATTCACATGCAGAAACTTCCATGAAGATGCTCAGCAGGGAATCTGTGCTGCTTTGTCTCTCTGCCAATAGTGTGCAATATTCATGTTCATAAGATAGGAGCAGAAGTAGGCCATTTGGCCCATTGAGTCTACTCCATCGGTAGACAAAAAATGCTAGAGAAACTCAGCGGGTGAGGCAGCATCTATGGAAGGAAGGAATTGGTGATGTTTCGGGTCGAGACCCTTCTTCAGTCTGCTCCACCATTCATTTATGGCTGATCTAAGTTTCCCCTTCAACTCCATTATCCTGCCTTCTCCCCATAACTCTTGAGACTCTTACCAATCAGGTATTTGTCAACCTCCGCATTAAAAAATATCCAATGACTTGGCATCCACAGCCGTCTGCACGACGTTCTCCCCACTGAAACATATTAACTATGAATATTTCAGAAGTCCTTCAAGACAGCTGAAACCAATCAGCAGGTAACCAAGGTCATGCCTGCACCTCTGAGAAAAGGACGTCCTCAGAGATTCCAACCACTCTATTTAGAGATCACTTGAATTAACAATAGGGAGCAGACATTGCATCCACTCTCACTAATCCTGATATCCTCTGAGATGGCATCCAAGGGTTTCTATATGCTGCGGGAGGGGGGGGGGGGGGGGGAGAGAAGGGGGGAGGAAACAGCCAAGAGTGAGAGACAATAAATATATATGATATTTATTGTCATATATCCAAAAAACGTAAATAATGAAATTCTTACTTACAACAGCTCCACAGATATGTAAACATAGTACTCTGTAAAACACAAAAAACAAAATAGTTCAGTAGATATATTTAAAATACATTTTTTGACCAATCTATAGTAAAATTCAATTACATCATGCACAAAATGTCTCTGCTAGGATATATTGTATTTTCATATCTATCTATCTATCTATCTATCTATCTATCTATCTATCTATCTATCTATCTATCAAGTTCACTCCAACTTGGGGTTGAGTGGTGCCATCTGCTTCATGATGTCCTGCCATTCTCTTCAGTCCTTAGCTAGCTGGATAGCTCTGACCAGAGAGTTCATATAAATTCACGCAATTTAAAAGTGTCAATATGACAATGAAATTCTACTATCAGCATATAAAATGAGCGCAAATTTCTGTAGAGACCATCTTTCATTACTATTTATCTTCACATTGTTAGATATACAACAAACAGCCATAACTATGTTATTTGTTGTACATAGAACAAAAATAGTTTCAGATAGTTTGCATGCATGACAATGCCAGTACACTGTATTGGAATCCTGTTTGTGACAAACAAGTAACACAATCTTGGTAATGACACATAAACAAACACTTGAGCGAGTCAGAAAATTGATGTCCCAGATATTTTACATTCACCCAAGCAAACCGACACACAGTTTGGCTTACTACCTTATCCTAAAAATGGCATCTTATCTGTGCTGTGCAAGAAATGGAGCATCCGTTCTGCTTGCAGATTCTCAGTCTTACAGCAAGGAACCTTATTGTGTAAAAATCATTTTTAAGAGAGCACATCTGTTTTTTTCCAAAACACTCCTGATCTAGGGAGTAATTAACACTATTTCACTGAACAGAGGGGAGAAAGGAACAGAAAGGTGAAAAACTTAAAATCAAAATTACTGCACTTAGGAGGCTTTGATATCAGGGAAATAATTTTGGAAGATATACACAAAAAGCTGAAGTAACTCAGCGGCACAGGCAGTATCTCTGGAGAGAAGGAATGGGTGACTTTCGGGTCGAGAGAAAGATAGGCAAAGAATGTTTGCAACCACCTCTAACGTGGGAGCAAAAGAAATAAGTAAAAGAAAGAAAGGATGTATGATGGGACATGAATATAGGACATTGCATAGTTGGGAAGAAATTATAAAGGGAGAAGAATACTGAAGACCAAAGGAGCAGGTTGCAGACTGTCATGCTGGCAAGAAATTAGACATGTCATCCAAAATAGAGACAGTCAGAACTGAGGTACCCAAAATAAAAATAATATAGATTTAAGTTTTGACGGAACTCGTGGAATAGTAAATAGAAACATTCTTTGGAGGTGAAAGAAATGGTCATGGTGATGAATTTAAGGTGGAGAGAAACTGACTTCAGTGAACAATTTGACACAACTTCACACTAAGACTTAGATGGAGTTGGAAGTGTAGACAATGATGGGGTCAATGCCCATCATTTGTGGAAGATACAGAGCATGACATGATTTTTCCTCGATACCAGGCAGGAGTTTTCCCATAGCAATAAAACAGAAGTAAGCAATTTGAATCAACTGGAGTGTGTAATGGTTTAATCTTTCATACAAACAGACATACCAAATCCCAGTTTAGAAGCAGGAAAGGGGAGGAACAGCCCTGAAGATATTGGAAGGTGGGGTTAAATATTACAAATCCCCATATAATCTCATGGGTTCAGAAACTAGGACCAAGGAGTAGAGTATAATAAGGGAAGAACTAACATGGGGTCCAATGGATTCACCACCCTAGCTCTGGAGAAGAGAGAAGAGTAGCATTATGGAAATCAGACAGCAGGGTGGCGAGGGAGGTGCTGGAGATTGGAAGGCAGAGGGCAGGGTCGATCTAAGCAAAGGAACAGACTGGAGCTATGCTTCATTCACCTTTGATATTCCCTTGGTAACTTAAATATTGAATGCTTTCCGTATATATAGTGGGCGGAAGTAATGTCGAAGGAAGGATGGGTGATCCTTTAAGATGTATAAAGTCAACTGAAACGGCTGCAAGTCCCCATAATTCTGTGCTCCTGTTCGAAAGGCTTAGTTCAAACTTTGTTCTCTCCTGCTGCTTTAATGAAAACATTCTTGGCATTGCTAATTTATTAGCAGCAAAATGTAGGCTTGATTTGTACAGTAATCCTTCCTCCCATTCGTTATACAAGCTCAAACTAGGCTCCAAAATTAAGGCTGATTACATAATAGCCCTGTGTGTGGGCCAATCACATCATTAAAGCTCAGTAATAACTTGCAATGTAGCACCTTACCTGCAAGCTTTTAAGCTACAAAACCACAGGGGATAAAAGGATAGGAAACAGACGAGAGAATATTTTTTAAAGTGCCAAGGCATATAAAGTTTGTTGAAAGTTCTTACAGATTTTGAAATCACCACCCCCCACTCACCCTGCCCCCGGGAACAAAGATATAACTTGTAGCTAATAGGCAATTGATCAAAATAATGCCTTGAACCTGCTGGCGACGTTTAGCTCATTAACCGTAAACCTCAGCGTACATTAGCAGCAGGCAGTTGTCTGAACAATTGGCAAATGTGGTAGATGTTAGCATTTGACTTTTGGAGCCTCAAACATCTGCAGATGGTGGAATCTAGAGCAAAAAAAAAACAGCTGGAGAAACTCAGTGGGCCAGGGCCAACCGCGGACAGTCAGTGTTTATGGGTCAAGCATTTGTTTAGGAATTAACTTCTTTTCAGGGACATTGATTTCCAAATTTAAAATGTAAGTGAAATAAGTGAAACATAATATTGGCTGTCAGGTTATTTGCATCCCTGCTCTCACAGCTCAATTGCTTAAAACTGAAATGCAACAAACAATATGAATATAATAAAAGAAACATGAATTGAATAATTGCCTCACGACAGCTCATCTTGGAATCTCTTCCTGTTTTCAAGTCCCGTCTATCTGTTCTCATCCCATTAAAAATGGGAATAAAGGACAGAAGTAAAAGAGTGTTTGTTTGGACATTCAATCCTTCATAGAGAAATGTTTACTTTTAATTCAGCGGAATTCAGCATCAGTTGCTCGACCTGCCATGCATCTTAACCAATAAATCTTTATCTTTGCCGAATGCCTACAGTTGTTGGTTTTCCTACTGAAGCATTAGATGCACATACAACCAATGAGCCGGGGGCTACTGGGTAGAAGCGAACTCCCAACTGTTTGTGTAACACCAATAAGGGATACAAAACTGCTGGTTAAAGCAGTCCATTTGAATGACTACTGAATGAATAAACACAGCGAGACAAGCTCAGACCTCTCCATTTATTGCCCAATTCAGGTGAGGAGAAGGCCTTGATAGTGGTGCACGATTCATGCAGATCTGACATGACATTAATCCAGATCCTACTAGTACAGAACTTGTCTTTATTTTAATTAAACTAAACACTACAGGCTTCATATAATAGTAGTAATAAATTAGCTGGATAAATAAATTATAACTCTGGCAACTTAAATGTAAATCTCAAAAAATTTTGGGCAATTTTGTTAAGTCATTTTCGAGATGTGACCATTGCTGGCAAGGCCATCAGTTATTGACTAGCCTCGTAAAAACCTATTCAAACTTTATTTTCAATTTTACGAACGAATAAAAATAGCTCTCTTTGCACTGTTTGGCCTATAAATCTGCATTACGAGTTCAACATTTTCAGTTTGTTATTTTAATTACCTATCTAAAGCTAAATTCAATTTTGCTTGTGTTTCACTGAAAAAGAAATCTGTGTCCCATAAATTGTTTTAGTCCAGTCAAGTTTGCCAAAATGCAAGTCAGAAATATAGATTGCCTGGTAACGCCAGTCAAGTATATCTGGAAAGACTTGGCTTGAATTAGCTTTCTGCTGACACGATTATTTTATTTTCCACTAGAGGATGTATTTTACCAACATGTACAAACTTTTTTGAACAGGAAAACTGCCTAACAAGTCTTCAAACACAGTTTCTTGTCGGTGAGCCAAGAATTCACAGAGGCATCTGGAGAAGAATCCTTCATGTTAACCATACAATCTTTCTATTGAGATGAAGGACAGATATTGACTCGAGGAATAGGAGAACTAAAAAGGTACATAACATTTTAATTACTCCCCAAAATACATATCATTAATCTTTTAGCAAAACATAAAGAACCTTTAGGTACACTGACAAAGTTAACTGAATAAACAGAAACAAAAGCATTTTATTCCATAATGGCACAGAATAATATTGGAACATGGGCAGCTGGGAAGAGCAAAAACTGATCTGTTTTAACGTTACACTTTTATAGTAAAATGTGTTGGATGCGACTGCCTACAAATTTTCGGCAGCTGCTGTTTGTCATCACCTATGAATATGAGGGTCCTGGTTGATTTACTTTAACCAGCTTTGTTTACATTCTAGCTTTCTTGAAATCACAATGATTTTTTGACTCTTAGCAGTTTATACACACAGGTGTTAGTCAGTACAGTGACCATCTGTCTGGTCCATTATATTGCTTTTAACAGCATTGCATGTAATGCATCTTCAAAAACATGATTATAAGATCTTAATCATTTAACAAAAAGCAACAGTGCACTGTGGCTTTTTCCAATGGTGCTTTCAACATATCTGTGACAAGCACCCTACAAAATGCTGAAAATAAAAACAGGAAATCCACAAATAAGTGTTCTCGATATATGCGCTGTTTGGTTTAATAATAATGGGAGACAACCAAAATGACTTCAAACGTCACAACATCATTTCTTAAATCCTGAGAACTAACAATGAGAAGGAGATTACTGAATTTCTTAACCTGTAAATCAGTGGCATTGGTAGCATGGCTTTAATCTGACAGAGCTATTCTTGAGAATATGTGCCAAAACATGAATTTTGCAGATCATATTATGCTGTTTTTTCCCCAGTGATTTACTGGAAGTATTCCATCCGTTCAAGCATTGCCAGCTACACAGTCTAAATGTGCTCACACAATGGTATTCATTGGGCAATATTGGGCTGATGCTGAGAAAGAGCCCAACGCACAAAAGGTAGTATGACTTTTGATGATGATGATGATGATACTTTATTGTCACATGTACCCATGTATGGTGAAATTTTTGGTTTCGCATACAATCTAGTAAAATCATACAATAGCAGAATCATAGATAAGTACAAAAGTACAACAATTGTCGTGTAAAAGTAGACTTCACCGAGGTAGTACACAAAGAGTCACCACGTTTTTGGTGCCAATGTTTTTAAGAAAACAATCTTACCTTGGCCTTAAAGGCCCGTTGCCCTGGTAGCACCGATCCTCTCCTTCATCTGCTGCCATCTTGAAATACATATATTCTATATTGAGACTGCAATTCAGTGACAACTATGATTGACGGTGACAATTTTTTAATTTTTTCCATCATTACAAATATTTGTCATGTCTTAAAGCTGGACACAGCATATCAAGATATTCCATGCCAGTGATGAATATATTGCCATAAATATAAAAGATACACTGCCTCATTATGGCTGGCAGAATTATCTGTGGATTTCTAAAAAAGCCGGCCTGCCCATTCTCTGGATATAGAGTGTGAAAAATGAACACAATGCCCATTAGCAAAGCTATTTGCCCAAACCTGTGTATATCCACTGGGTACTTCAAGCTCAACATTTTCTTATATTTAACACTCTGCTCTTAAAGGATGAAGGAATAATCTAATTATTCCACTCAATATGTTTAGTTTTTGACCTTATCCAACTTTGGATGAATACACATAGTTCCTCTGCCTCTGGGGACATTAGGAAGGACGTGCTCAGATGTGGAGTATGACAGATGAAATAACCTTAAAATATTCAGTACCTCCAGCATTGTTGGCTTTCAAGAAACTGAATCACAAACCACAGATTGTTAATTCTGTCTCAAGGTCTCTATTTTCAGTGGAGGGATAATCAGTTAATCAAATCTTACAAAACTTCAACTGCCCATCTGATAAACATTAAGGGGGGGAAAAAGTTGTTTATTATGTTTGAGACTTTATCAAAGATTTCAGATCTGTGGTTTATGCACTTGAGGTGATGACAGCATTGTTGGCACTTTAACAAACCATCACATTGACTTACAGTTGGCACATGATGTTTAATAGCCAGCCTCAAAAGTGGTTTAAGGCATTCAATAGAAAATCACAACACATATTAATTGTTTTAAATATATTATTGTTTCCTAGTTAATTACACTGATTCCATACACAGTTCTGCATAGTTTAGTATAACCATGGCTGCAGTGATACTATTTGCAAAATTGACCCGAGTCTGAGCCTCATAAACCAATGCAATAAAGTGAAGCAAAATGAAGAACAGCTGACCAAGTCATTACTAAATTGCTATATAATTTCTTTCACATGATTTCCTTTATGCTCTGATCAGCAGAGTAACTAGCCTGTAGAAACATTTAAACTGACTGCCAAACTTGTGATAAAGATTATAAAAAGAATTATTACAATTAGCTGAGTACTAATGCATGAAACCAAAATGCCTGGTTTTTTATGCTGTAAAGTGCTTTCTCCCTTCTCACCCCCCCCCCCCACACTCCTTCATATCACCATACACACACACCTGTTTCCTAGTTGAAAATTATGTTGTACAAGTGTGCTCACTACCGTTATGTAAACCTGAAATAGAACATTTCAAGGCGTAATTATAGCAAATGAATAGTCAGCACTGCAATTTCCTCATCATTGAGGAGTGTTCCTTCCTTACTGCACTGTGTTTAACACTGTATGACTATGAAGATTTGCATTTGTCCAGCTATATTTGTTGCAAGCTCACTTAGTTTGATACTTTCCTAATGGCCCTTGACAAGAGCATTACAGTATTCAATCCCAGGTTAATGAATATTTTCATATACAGGCCACAATGACTCAGAATTTCCATCTTGTTAATTGTGATGCGTTTACGCCAAAGTCAGTCAAACATTTTCTTCCTTTATTAACCACAAATCACTATTAGAAGGGAATTATTTTTAAATTAAGATCTGGTATGGTTGAAAGTAATTGAACATAAGTAATAAGAATCAACAATTGTTTGTTTAAAGAAGGTCCATATTGGACAAAATCACCACAATTTGTTTTATTTTCTGTTTCTATCCATTTTTTCTTCTCCCCGCTGGGCTTGGTCTCTCCTCCTTTCCTAAGCCACAGATGAGTTGCAGATTAGTCACAGGCTTTGTTGACCCACAGAACTCCAGTCCTAAACATGGCACGATAGCCATTATGTCAGATTGGTGGATGAGCAGAACAATCACTTGGCTTTAACCAGTCATCCCCATTGCAGCTACACAAAAATGCTGGAGGAACTTAGCGGGTGCAGCAGCATCTATGGAGCGAAGGAAATAGGCAACGTTTCGGGCCAAAACCCTTCTTCAGACCTTCAATTTTCCAGCATCTGCAGTTCCTCCTTAAACATCCCCATTGCAGCATTTGGCTTCTCAAAACTGAATGTTAAAGACCCATTGCTCTCTTAATTAGCATTTAATTAATATAAACATTTATTTTGACAATTTAGTTTTAACTGAACTGAGTAATTATGTTATTTTCAACTATAATATTATTTGGAACTATAGGTATCCTGGTTCTCTCTTCCATCCACACCCATCCCTCCCCCTTCCCTGGCACATTTCCCAGCAATCGTAGGAGATATAACACTTCTCCCCCCTTTACCACCATCCAGGGATCTAAACAGCCCCTCCAAGTGAGGCAGAGATTCACCTGCATCTTCTCCAACCGTGTCTATTGCATTCAGTCCTCTCCATGTGACTTCCTCAACACGGAGAGATTAAACACAGTCATCCGAATCCCCCGGTTGCCAATCATTTAACTCCCTTACCCATTCCCACACTGACCTGTTTGACCTCAGCCTTCTCCAGGGTGAGACCAAATGCAAAGTAAAGGAACAGGACCTCATATTCTTTCTGGGTAGTCAACAACCCAATAGCATAAACAATGAAATCTCAAATTTCAGGGAACTCATACCCTCTCTGACCCTTTCCTTCTCCACCTGTATACTCTTTTTGCACACACCCTGCTTCCCACCTCACCTCCCAGCCCTCTTTCATTCAGTTTATCTTCTTCCTGCCCTCTCTTCTTCACCACTGCTCACCCCTCCCCAACTTCTGTTGTTCCCAACTGCAATCATCCTTCATCAGTTCCATTCTTCACCTTTTTTACCTATTAGCTTCCAAAATCTGCTGCCTTTTGTTTTCCACAAAACCTCCCAGTCTCTCTTGTTATCTCCATCCTTTCCTTCCCACCCGACTGTTTTCAGCCAATCACCCCCTCCTCACCTGTATCACCTATCATTGCAAGCTCTTGTCCCACCTCTTATTTATTACTGGCTACTTTCCTTCTGCTCTTCCAGTCTCAATGAAGGGCCTTGACCCAAAACATTGACTGTCCACAATTCTCCACAGATGCTGCCCGACCCATTGAGATCCTCCAGTTCCTTTCCTTGTTTAGGCCATTATGTCCATTCTGTTAAAAAGAACTACCAAGCCTAATCCTTTCTTCAAACACTTTGCTCAGAATTCTGCCAGTCATTGCACTTCAAGTGCATCAAGTGCATTTTAAATGTGATGAAAGCCTCTTTTCAGATGAGTTCCAGACCCCATCCAGTCTGGATGAAACCATATTTCCTCACTATTCCTCAAATTCTCTAAAATTACTTCGAATACTTCTTATTCAACCAGCCTAGCCCGCTCATCATTTTAAACACTTCAATTAAGTTTCTCCTCAGCCACCTCTTCTCCAAAGGAACTATCCCAGATCCGATGGGAGCATTTAACAGGCTTTTAGATATACGTACTCAGGTAATGGAGGGATATGGATCATGCGCAAGCAGGGGAGATTAGTTTAACCTGCATCATGTTCAACACGGATATTGTGAATCAAATGACCTGTTCCGTGCTATACTGTTCTACCCTATCCAACATCTCCTCAAGGATTACATTTTCCACTTATTGATAGAATGCAGTGCAACCACATACTTTCTGTGATGTAGTGAGTAGAGGTGTAAACAGTTCTCAGTTTAACCAATAAGACGTGTAGCTGTGTGTCCTCTCAACTCATTTATTCCCAGTTTATAAAGGAAAACCTCCTGTCTACATTTTTGATGACTTTTATCAACTTATCGTTCTACCTGTAAGGATTTATGGACATACCCTCCATATCACTTTGTCCTTACAAAATACTTATCATCCCCCATTAATTGTGTGTTCCCTTGCCTTGCAGCATCTCTCCAAATGCAGTAAAGTGCACTTCTCCAGATTGCATTCCGTTCTGTGGAGCATAACAGGGCGGCAAACAAATCATTATGGTCACAAAATACCTGCTTATATCTCAGTGTTTGTAGAAACAGAATCAGAGATCTGTGATTTGTGGCTAAATTCATTTGAAAGTTTTGAACTAGTTACTAAGCTGCATTTATAATTCTCGTGGTATTGCTGTGCCATTTCATGAACTTTAAAACAGAACAGCACAGATGAATTAACCCTGTAAAATCTACTTTTTTTTGCATAGAGCTTTTGTTTCAGCCAAAATAAATACAAGTACACCCCAGACTGTAAAGTACAAACAACCGTATAATGGTTTGTGGCCAAAGTTTCATTTCAGACCCCTCAACATTATATTTTGTTTTCTACAAGAAGGTTATATTGCATTCTAAGTTCTTTCAGGACAGTGATAGGTTTCTTGTCAGTTTACTTCAAGTTTACCTGTCAAATACTGCAGATGGTACGAGAGTACAACCAATCTAGTTATTTACATATACTCGTAAGACAGAAACTGGAAACCAGTGTAAAGAATGGTAAGGGCCAAGTGATTCATGAGAATTTGCAATCAAGCCATTAGTCAAAATCAATCATCCTAAATAGAGTAAAAAGAAAGTCAAATGGCTCAAATGCAGTCATGTGAAACTATAGTGCTGGCAATATAATAGGATGCTGTTATAGGTAACTGGTCAAGCACTAAGAATCTTTTTATAAATTATGTATAGGCAATTTATCAAACATTGCATATTGATTATACGCAAATGCATAAGTATGACCACTTAGCAATGCCAGGCAGTACCTGTCCTAATGAAAGAAATAATACCTGAGCAAAATGCCATTCAACATCTTACTAACACTGAAACAAATACTGCCAATTTCATACTTTGTCTGTAGATCCATTTTTATTGTGACTGCTGCTGCCTGATCATTGCTTCGAGAAAGAATAAATATGCCTAATTTTGTTAAAATTCTTCTGCTTGAAAATTTACACTTGTGAGTTGTATGTGTTGAGAAGCAAAAGACAAAAGTATTAATTTTTGGTACTATATGGAAGCCTGATGGGCCTGTCCCACAGGCGATTTTTCAGGCGACTGCCGTCGACTGTCAAGTTGCCGGCAGTCGCCTGGCAAACTGGCAACTGGAACGGCGACTGTCAGAGTGGAACACACACACACACACACATCGCTTCCTTCACCAGCCCATTATGCAGGCGGGGGACGGGGCAAGTGGGGGGACCGCTGTCTGAGTGAAATTCAGACGGGTACAATGACAAGGTGATACAGGCACACACCACGATGAACAGGAAGGTTGGCGCTGTCCTTTAAAAGCAGGGGGTGGGGGAAGAGGGGAGAGAGGGGGGAGAGTGGAGAGAGTGGAGAGAGTGGAGAGAGTGGAGAGAGTGGAGAGAGGGGAGAGAGGGGAGAGAGGGGAGAGAGGGGAGAGAAGGCCGGAGAAGGTGTGGAGCCAGAGATACATGACTGTGAAGATCGGTGGACATTTAACATTACCGGTCGGTTCCAAAACCTACTGCTTACTTTTTTTTCCTAATGAGCCAATGAAATACAACCTACAAGAACCTTTGAGAACCTTCGACCTCCTTGCAACCCACTAGGACCTCCTGGTGACCCACCTACGGCACGAGAATTCTCGCTACTCTCCATGGCTGCTTCATTGTTGAAAAATTTGCGGCGACCATAATGAGGCCGTGACTAGTTCCCAGGATGCGGGAACTCCTCACGACCATGAAGGCGACTCCCCGGCAACCAGCCGCGAACATGTGGTGACCATGTGGCGACTGCATAGTCTCCTGCGGTCGCCTAAAAAGTCGCCTAAGTGGGACAGGCCCATTATTTTTAAAGATTGTTTCAAGCAATTATTCAATACAGCAACTGTGTAGACTGATTCACAGAAGCAATGTGTCAAAGAACAATTCCATTAAAATGAATATAAATGGCCCACAATACCTTTTTATGATATTGCATTATTTATTTTTGGGATATAAAAACATTTGGAAAACCAAATGCCATAAACATGGGTTCCATTAATTAAATATATTTCCTTCTGTACATAATTTACAATGTAGGGAAATGTCAATAATCATTACAAAAAATCAGGTGGTGGCAATTTAACTTTTATTTATAATCTACCGACATCAAAGAAGATTGGGGAATATCCATGTTTTCAAATGTAAATAGTGTCATTATTCATGATTATAATTTATTTCATATATTTTGAATTTGTACAAATAATTTCAGTACAATTATGTAATATATTATGATTAAAAAAAGATCTTCTTATTTGTTTGGAGACTGTTTACCATTATTTCACTAATACTACCCTTTGAAAAGAAGGTAAAATTAACATTCTGTTTTGCTTTAAAGTTAATTCAGCCTCATAGTTTATTATATATATTTTGTCTGTTTCCAAATATATTATGTAATTTGCAGGTAAAACGGGGTTTAATTGGAAGGAGTCTTAAATGCTCAAAATAGATATCTAACAGCTTTCTGGAAATTAATAGTTTTATAGTTATCAATGCATTTGAAAATATATCATTCGTATTTGAATCCAACACCTGTACATACTTTTGACTAAATATTTCTAATTTGCTATGCATCTAAAGTTTGGTCTGTTTCCAATGCAAACCCCTTTACACATAAATAGACATTTATACTTTTCGACTGGTAAATTGGTGAAACACTGGGTTATAATGTTCAGGACTCAGTATCTCCTGAACGGATGGAGAAATTACAGCACAGACAAAGAATGAAATATTACCTGCAATGGATAAATGTGGGTGTAAATCACATACAGAAGTAGAAATAAAGGGAAAGAAAGATTGGATTAAGATATCCAAACAAAAAACTAAATAAGCATTATTTTGAAATCTCTAACTAAAACCTGAAGGAAAGAGAATTTTCAGTTGCAATAGCTAATTTTCATTTCGGAAATTGTTGTTTTTCAGCAAAAACATTAATTATATTGTAAAAGGGATGTTAAATTGGAAAAACCATACTGTTCTGAATCATCTTCAGCTTACATCAAAAGGAGATGGATTCATGCCGTTCAATGCATTTGATGTGTCAGTCAGTGAGACCATGTTCTGAAGGCCCACGTTGTATGGCACATATTGGATGCAAATATATTTCAATTTCACCACTTAACTATGCATTTTGTCATGCAAGTTAAACCCCATTTTTAATTACAACAAAGCATTATGCCTCAATGGACCTATTCTACAATAATGATATGATCTGCTTTGAGGGAAAAAAAGTGGTATTCTATTAATAGAGAGCTATATTCAAATAGGTCCATCCTTTAAAATACACAAAATCGTATTTTTGCAGACAGCCACATCATGAGGTTAATACAGATAACAAATGTCATCAATTTATTGTTTTGGATGATAGTTTTGTTCATCAAACATAGATGCAACATAGTCTTTACATGTATGATACCTTTAAGTGTGTTGGCTTCTTGGATTTATTATGTATTTAGCAGATGTCCTTCCCATGAATGTGGTTTCTTATGGACATAGTTTTCTGATGTTAGTCTGCAGATTAGTTTTCAAAACCAAAATAATAATGCCCTATCAATAATTTCCTTGGCACTGACAGCCATCATTTGAGTTAAAGGTTCATGAAAATAATAACTACCACAATTCAAATTGTACATACAATAAATTGAAATAGATTAAAGAGATTGCTTTCAAAGAGAAAGCTAAATAGGGCTCTTAAACATAGCAGAGTCAGGAGATATGGGGAGAAGGCAGGAACGGGATACTGATTGTGGATGATCAGTCATGATCACATTGAATGGCGGTGCTGGCTCGAAAGGCCGAATGGCCTACTCCTGCACCTATTGTCTATTATCTATTGTAATCTACTTTCAGGGATTCAGTTGATGTTTATGACTTGCTTGAGCTTCAGTCTTAAACTTTCTGTTATCAACGAACCTTCAATAAGATCATATCCTTCAAATCACTTCTAAGTAACAATTATTTCACATGTAACATGAAATACCAGTCATGTGGAGCGATTTAAAAAAAATAATGACTGCACCTGAATATTTAACCTTTGATATCAGAATATCTAGTTCACTATAATTTGTATTTTGAACTGCTTTCAAATATTCCTTCCTCAATTTTCTCTTGAAGGATTATAACTGTTGATGTCTTTTATTAATCCAGCAGCCTTTACGACCTGACACATTTTACACGAATATTGTCGCTTTCTCCCTTGATATGACAGTAATCTGTTTCATTGAGTAAATTTTGCTCCTGAATAATGGGGTTGGATTTCTAGGTCATTGCTGTGGAGTATTTACTTATTAATAGTTTGATAGCCATATACATAAAAGTTATCATGTAAAGCCGTGAACATGTCTGTACATTTAATGAAGCAATGATGAGAGGAAGCTTAGCCATGGCAAGAAAAGAGGCTTAACCTCTGTAAGCCAAAGTGACAAATGTATACATCATCTAAGCAGTCAGAATCAAATTGTAACAAACAGAAGTAAATGGGTTAACACTAGAATAAATGAAGAGCCTTTTTCTATCATTCATCCAACATCACTTTAAATCAGTCATTTACTGATTATCTTTGTAGCCAGTCTAAGCAACCACTTCCACACACATATCCATAAAACTTTGCAACTAAGCAGAAATTCTCCCTTTTGAGTGGCCACGAAAAGAAAAACGTGATAAAGTTTGTATGGTGCGATCTTGGCATAGCTAAGAAATGGGCATAAAAGTATTACATGCCTGTGTTTTTTTTAATGTCCTAGGGACACTGATCAGTATAAATTACCTGTGACATCTCATTAATCCTCTTTTTCCTCACAAACGCATAATTAATGATAACATCGACAATAATATACAAATTAGGTAACTGATGGTTTATGGTGTTAGTTTTGATTAACATCACAAACCAAAAAATGACAGTAATGTAATGCATATCCCAAAAGGCAACAAGCACTTTGACCTAAAACATACATTTTTTTCACAATCCCAATGATTAATCCTCTTCGGGATTAACAGAAGACAAAACACTGGCCAGTGGCAGTGGCATTTCTGCCTTGTCTCTGTAAAACAAACTGCCGGGATTATATTTGTTTAATGGGATGAATCCTAAAGTATATAAAAGCCCCTCTTCGTTTCCGCTATTCTTATTTTCTTGTTATCCAAATGACTGATAAATAGAGTACCAAAAATGGGTTATTGCTGTTTCAATTCTTCCTGCAACTAATCTTAAAACTGTATTAAAAGATAATGACATAATTACATATCAGTGGAAAGTACTGCAGTTCTGTATGTTCTCAACTTTGGAAACATACAGAGTCCTCCATAATAACACCATATAACCCTATAACAATTACAGCACGGAAACAGGCCATCTCGGCCCTACAAGTCCGAGCCGAACAACTTTTTTTCCCTTAGTCCCACCTGCCTGCACTCATACCATAACCTTCCATTCCCTTCTCATCCATATGCCTATCCAATTTATTTTTAAATGATACCAACGAACCTGCCTCCACCACTTCCACTGGAAGCTCATTCCACACCGTTACCACTCTCTGAGTAAAGAAGTTCCCCCTCATGTTACCCTTAAACTTCTGTCCCTTAATTCTCAAGTCATTTCCTCTTGTTTGAATCTTCCCTATTCTCAAAGGGAAAAGCTGGTCCACATCAACTCTGTCTATCCCTCTCATCATTTTAAAGACCTCTATCAAGCCCCCCTTAACCTTCTGCGCTCCAGAGAATAAAGACCTAACTTATTCAACCTATCTCTGTAACTTAGTTGTTGAAACCCAGGCAACATTCTAGTAAATCTCCTCTGTACTCTCTCTATTTTGGTGACATCCTTCCTATAATTGGGCGACCAAAATTGTACACCATACTCCAGATTTGGTCTCACCAATGCCTTGTACAATTTTAACATTACATCCCAGCTTCTATGCTCAATGCTCTGATTTATAAAGGCTAGCATACCAAAAGCTTTCTTTACCACCCTATCTATATGAGATTCCACCTTCAAGGAATTATGCACGTTATTCCCAGATCCCTCTGTTCAACTGTATTCTTCAATTCCCTACCATTTCCCATGTACGTCCTATTTTGATTTGTCCTGCCAAGGTGTAGCACCTCACATTTATCAGCATTAAACTACATCTGCCATCTTTCAGCCCATTCTTCCAAATGGCCTAAATCACTCTGTAGACTTTGGAAATCCTCTTCATTATCCACAACACCCCCCTATCTTGGTATCATCTGCATACTTACTAATCCAATTTACCTCACCTTCATCCAGATCATTGATGTACATGACAAATAACAAAGGACCCAACACAGATCCCTGAGGCACCCCACTAGTCACCTGCCTCCAACCCGACAAACAGCCATCCACCATTACCCTCTGGCCTCCCATTCAGCCACTGTTGAATCCATCTTGCTACTCCTGCATTTATACCCAGCAGATGAACCTTCTTAACAAACCTTCCATGAGGAACCTTGTCAAAGGCCTTACTAAAGTCCATATAGACAACATCCACTGCTTTACCCTCGTCAATTTCCCTAGTAACCTCTTCAAAAAATTCAAGAAGATTAGTCCAGGCACAAATCCATGCTGACTGTTCCTAATCAGACCCTGTTTATCCAGATGCTTATACATATTATCTCCAAGTATCTTTTCCATTAATTTGCCCACCACTGAAGTCAAACTAACAGGTCTATAATTGCTAGGTTTACTCTTAGAACCCTTTTTAAACAATGGAATAACATGCGCAGTACGCCGATCCTCGGGGACTATTCCCATTTCTAATGACATTTGAAATATTTCTGTCATAGCCCCGGCTATTTCTACACTAACTTCCCTCAATGTCCATGGGAATATCCTGTCAGGACCTGGAGACTTATCCACTTTTATATTTTTCAAAAGTGTCAGTACTTCTTTTACTTTGAAACTCATAGTATCCATAGCTACTCTACTAGTTTCCCTTACCTCACATAATTTAATATCCTTCTCCTTGGTGAATACCAAAGAAAAGAAATTGTTCAATATCTCCCCCATTTCTTTTGGCTCTGCAGATAGCTGTCCACTCTGTCTCTCCAATGGACCAATTTTATCCCTCGTTATCCTTTTGCTATTAATATAGCTGTAGAAACCCTTTGGATTTACTTTCACCTTACTTGCCAAAGCAACCTCATATCTTCTTTTAGCTTTTCTAATTTCCTTCTTAAGATTCTTTTTACATTCCTTATACTCCTCAAGCACCTCATTTACTTCATGCTGCCTATAATTATTGTAGATCTCCCTCTTTTTCCGAACAAGATGTCCAATTTCCCTTGAAAACCAGGGCTCTTTCCAATTTTTACTGTTTCCTTTCAACTGAACAGGAACATAAAGATTCTGTACAAGATAATGTTTGGGACTAAGACCTATCATTTATTTATTTGCCTCTGTACTCCACAATTTGAGATTTGTAATAGAAAAAATCACATGTGGTTACAGTGCACATTGTCAGATTTTCATAAAGGCCATTTTTATACATTTTGCTTTCACCATGTAGAAATTACAGCAGTGTTTATACGTAAACCCCCATTTCAGGACACCATAATGTTTGGGACACAGCAATGTCATGCAAATGAAAGTAGTCATCTTTAGTATTTTTGTTGCACATCATTTGCATGCAATGACTGCTTGAAGTCTGCGATTCATGGACATCACCAGTTGCTGGGTGTCTTCTCTGGTGATGCTCTGCCAGGCCTGTATTGCAGCCACCTTTAGCTTATGCTTGTTTTGGGGGATAGTCCCCTTCAGTTTTCTCTTCAACATATAAAAGGCATGCTCAATTGGGTTCAGATCAGGTGATTGACGGCCACTCAAGAATTAACCATCTTTTAGCTTTGAATAACTCCTTTGTTGCTCTAGAAGTATGTTTGAGATCATTGTCTTGCTGTAGAATGAACCGCCGGCCAATGAGTTTTGAGGCATTTGTTTGAACTTGAGTTTTGAGGCATTTGTTTGAGAAGATAGGATGTGTCTATACACTTCAGAATTCATTATACTACTACCATCAGCAGTGGTATCATCAATGAAGATAAGTGAGCCAGTACCTTCAGCAGTCATACATGCCCAGGCCATAACACCCCCACCACCATGTTTCACAGATGAGGTGGTATGTGGACAGTGGTCATTGACAAATCCACACCTGAAGAGTGTTTCTGATCTGTCGAACAGATGTTTGGGGAATGTTCTTTATTATAGAGAGAATTCTTCTGTCATCAGCTGTGGAGGTTTTCTTAGGCCTGGCAGTCCCTTTGCGATTAGTAAGCTCACCAGTGCTCTCTTTCTTCTTAATGATGTTCCAAACAGTTAATTTTGGTAAGCCTAAGGTTTGGCTGAGGTCTCTAACACTTTATTCTTGTTTCTCAGACTCACAATGGCTTATTTGACTTTCACTGGCACAACTTTGGTCCTCATGTTGAGAAACAGCAATAATAGTTTCCAAAGGTGATGGAAAGACTGGAGGAAAGATTACAATGCCCTCCATAATGTTTGGGACAAAACAAGCGTAAGCTAAAGATGGCGGCAATACAGGCCTGGCAGAGCATCACCAGAGAAGACACCCAGCAACTGGTGATGTCCATGAATCGCAGACTTCAAGCAGTCATTGCATGCAAATGATATGCAACAAAGAACTAAACATAACTACTTTCATTTACATGACATTGCTGTGTCCCAAACATTATAGTGCCTTAAATGGGGGACTATGTATAAACACAGCTGTAATTTCTACATGGTGAAAGCAAAATGTTTAAAATGGCCTTTATTAAAATCTGACAATGTGCACTTTAACCACATGTGATTTTTTTCTATTACAAATCTCAAGTTGCGGCGTACAGAGGCAAATAAATAAATGATGGGTTTTGTCCTAAACATTATGGAAGGCACTGTATTAGTTTCTCAAGGTTTCTCTTGGCTCAGATACATTTCATCCAAAAGCAATGCCCCAAAACAGGTCTCATCACATTCCTACTTCATATCCTGTACTTGCACAGCTCAGACCAGGATCACTTTACTAATCTTAAATGGTAAATGTTATTTGATGTCCCTCAGTGCCTGTAATTCCCCTCTCTAACAGGTCCAGCAGTAAATCTAGACCCCACTACAGTCAATTAAATGGTACACTTGAACAGTAAAAAATATATACTTTGCTTTACTCCCAGGACAAATATTGAGTATATAATGTATTTTTACTCGATTTTTCATCATACATTAACACGTTAAAGCACAAGAGAATGGCACAAACTGACAGAAGTTGAATTAACCCAATTCTAAATGTGCTGCTGTGATCACTAACAGAACAGATTTTATTTCCACATTCCACAGTATTCCATTTACTTTGAGAAATGTACGCACACCATTTACAGAAGAAGCTTGCCCCCCCCCCCCCCCCCCCCCCCCCCCCCCCCCCCCCCCCCCCCCTCCCCCCTCCTCAGAGTTATCTACTGTAACTCTCTGGTAAAGGTACATGTCCTGAACTACTTGTATTGTAGTTTATAACAAATTAGGTTTTGTTTTTAGACCAAACATAACAGCATGACTTTTGAAGTGTGAGACTGGTTGTCAAAGTGAATTTTTACAATCTATAAAAACAAGATGAAAAGATTTATTTATAAAAGGAAACTGAGAATTCAGATCGATTCAGTTAGTCTTTATCAGTGTGCTCCAGTGATCAGTAGCTGCTTCAGTACACAAGTACATATTCATTTCACTGTTATGCTTTAATAGGCAATATCCATATACCAAACATAAACAGTATGATGAAATCATTACACAGACAAAAAGGGCTGGTAAATCCAACTACAATGAGAGTGGTTGGGCAACTGCTTAATACATCAAAGAGTTTCTACTGTAACTGTATTTGCATCTGGGATTTTTTTTTGCTCACTAGATCTCTTAAATCAATGCATTGTAAAGATAAAGCAGGTGAATAAACTTTACCACATTGGTGTGGTTGCATTCATGCTCCAAAAAATGTGCATGCCCCAGAGAGTAATCCAAGTCCACTAATACAAATTCTGATCTGAAATTGTGATTGGCGTTTATTTTTCTATATTTGACATATGTCAAACACAGCAATACAGACTAATAAGAATTTATTGCATTTCTCTAATACACAAGATCAGGCCGAAGCAGACAACCCTAGAGTATTACAATAGTACTGGCAATAAGTCTATTTTAGTGAATCCATATTCAACTTCCATTGAAACTAATTTTTAGAATCATTACAAAATACAAGACCAAATCTAGACATTTAATCCTATGATCGAGATTGATATTTCAGTGCCAGTTAGAGGATGTGCTGGATTGTTGGAGGGTGCCATTTTGTGATTAATGGTGAATTAAGGCCCTGATGATGTGTTGTGGGTAAATAAAAATCTTATGGCAGTATTTGAAGATTAACCTAATACCAATGCCAACATTTATCATTCATCCAACATCACCAAAAATAGACACTTCTGTGCTGATTTTCAGGGGTCAGGCAGCATCTCTGGAGAACATGGATAGGATAAGAAGTCAATAAACTAGAAAAATACTTTCAAAATAAAGCATCAGATGCAATTTTGTTGGGATATTCTAGTGATATGAAAGATCAAACATAAATGCAAATTCATTCTTTTAGTTTTGAACCGTGGCAACAATAGATTAGCTAGAAACACAAAATGAAATCTTTTTAAGTTTCTCAATCTGGAATATTTCCCAGAGACTCCTGCCAAGAAATGTAATGTGTACTATTTTGAGCATGCTAGGTGAACTCCATGCTTGAAAATCCTATCAGCATTCATTATTTTATTCACTTATCAAAAATGGTCTCATCAGCAAAGATCCAGGAATTTGCATCCCTTTAATACCAACAAAGATAAAGGGACAACATTGGAGACTAAACAAAGTGAGGTAGGTCAATTTTTAGGCACTTCACCTTCTCAAAATAGTCTTCAGATGCATCTAGTTACATGCCATGTTATTGTAAAATTCTCTATTGATGTTCCCTTGTTCTGGCACATATGAAATTTGCAGTCACCACAGTATCATTTATGACAAAAATACCATGACTGGTGTCAGGAGCTATTTGATTCTTTTCTGCTGCAATAACTGAGAACTTAACTCAAGTTTTGATTTTCCATCAGTTTAAGGCTCACTCCACAAATAGCTGAGTCTACATATGTGCATCCTTTATAAATAAGTTCTCAGTATGCCTTGGCATATATCCCACTGGCCGCACTGCTACTTTCACCTTTACATTGCGATTGCTTGGTTGCTGTGTTACATACAGATTTTGTGATGTATGTCTTTTTGCCCATCCCTAGCTATTGCAAATGGCAGGTTTTCCCTGTAAATCTTGTCTTTTTATTTGTATGTGTCCAGCTGAACAAGACTGCATGTGTTTGAGTTTGTACATAGCTCATCTGGGTATTTGTTCCCAAGGGAGGTTTTGCCTTTCTTCGGGGCTGTGCTGTGGGTGGTTTAGCCATCACTTCCTATTCTGGAAGCAGCTAGTACACACATAACTAATGATTTAATTTTCATTTTGTTTAGTTTTGTTGATTTTTCCATCAGATAGCTTGAAACAAAACTTTTGTGTATAATTTCAAAAAGTAACATTTATTGTTCAAGAAGTGGGTAAAATTGTTGCTGCCTTCCATGCAAATAAAGTTGTATAAGCAGCTTATGATGAAAGCAACGCCTTGTGAACAATTTAAATCCTGTGGAAATCACTACTGATTTCTGAAGCTGGCAGCACTGTTGCTAGATACAAAACGTTTGAGTTCCTGTTCATTTTTTCTTTTCATTCTCAGGAAGGCATCGGGTTTTGTAGCCCTGGCAATGAATATCATGCAAGTTAATATTCTTCCTCTGTGATCCTATGTAAAGTATCAATAGGCTATTCAATTGCAGGGGATCTCTGTTCAATCCTGTCTTCAGCTTAGGTTTAAAATGAACACACACCATGCAATGATTACATCCAGGAATCCTCGTTGAATTTGGTATTGGTTTTGGCTTTAATACTTTACGCGCATGAGAAAAATGATAGTGTTTCCAAGGGGTTTTCTGCTAAATGAAGACCCATCTTTCAAAGTCATTATAAATATATTGAATTCACTTCCACCATTTTTTCAAGTTGATTTTCACTCAGATCAAGTTTAGGTTGGCCAAAAGAAAGTTCAATCAAACCCCTTTATCAATTATTGTCATAAAACTTGCCAACTTAAACTTAAATCTTTAAATTTGGTCAGGTTGGTGATGAAACATAAAATTTGATTTGCGATACAAGAACAGTTCATGTTATTGTACTAGGTTTCACCCTGTACAAAGTTATGGATTATTTTTAAAAGTCTTCAGCATTTCTTACTTTTACCATTTTTATTTCCAAAACCATTCAAATTGCAAGTATTAAAATATAATAATTCTATTTTGCTAATACATAACTAACGGCAGCAATCACACTGACTTGCCCCTGTAATGGAGAGGCACAAGGTAACAGTTAGAAGGGATGAATATAATGTTTTTTTTTAATTTAATACAATACTGTAAGCTTTTCAGAACAAGAAACCATATATTATATCTTTAAAGTAATTTGACTGACCAATGCTTGTGATTCAGTAAGTCTGCCTTGAAAAGGTATCACTAGGGGGCAGTAACACGTCATGTACCTAAAGCCTAAGGCAGCAGTGCAGATCAGAACAAAGGGTTTTTTTCCCTCTCAGAAACTGTGAGCTCAGAGAACAATATTAATTGTATCTATGAATTATGTTTAGAATTCTTTTCTGCTGATCAGTATAATGTTATAAATTGCGCAAAAGCATAAGTAAATCTTGTGCATCTTTTTTATTGCAATTACTGAGTATCAATGTTAATAATTTCATTATCAAGCCATTTTATATTATTTGGACATAATTGTATCATCTACTTCAAACTTTTTTTTCCATTCTTAAAATGTTCACTAGAGTTTGCACATTCCTAAATTATTTCTGAAATATTCATGCTTTCTCATATGCAATGATTGATTGTAAACTCATGTGATGTTGGGAAGAACAAAGTAGATTTTTTCATTTGACTTTTGTGTCTTCTTGTATAATTTTAGTTATTTACAACAACATATGTTGAATATGAATGATATATGCCAGATGGAAAAAATCTCTCTTCCATAAAATACAACTTTAATTTCTCAGCTGGTGCCAATGTTTTGCTAGTAACTTCTTCAGATGCAAGTTGCTGGAAAAAACATGATACAGTATGTTACCACAATAAGCACAAATGTATTTATAAGAGCAATTTTATTTCTTTGCAATTCAAAATGATGACTAAAAAATAATTGAGTTCAATATTTTAGACTGATACTTTGAAATGGTTAGTAATGTAAATCATTTTAATTTTTATATTTCTTGAACCCAGATTCTTTTAAATATTTTGCTAATCAATATTAATCTTAAATGATCTATTCTTTTTTCTATTTATCTGCAAAAAGTGTAAATCGTGAAATAATTCTGCTGCATCCAATTATCAGTAGCTTCGAAACAAGGGATTTATTCATTTACTTCAGTAGGGAAATGAAAGGTAGTCTTGGGTTGACGTTATTGCCAAGTGTATTTACAAAGTCAGCATTACAAAAACAGCTGAAATTATTATTAAATACTTTGTGAAACTCAAACATAGTAATTAAAGGGAAAGTGCAGTGGTAAAATGGGATTTATACCTTGATTAGCCTTGGTTTTTATCCGTCATCTTGATTCTTTGGCAACAAAAAGTTGCTGATAATGCTCACGGGAGGGTTTATGGCAGTTCACATCAGGTCAAGGTTTCAACCTGCCATCAGTTTCTTCAGACTGCAAGAGCAAACCATAGCAGAGATTAGTTTGCGCCTAACTCCTTTTTGAAGGATTTTCGGTTTACATTTTAATCATTCACTGGCTATCCGTTCCCAAAAAAAGAGAGCAGTGCAGAGTGCAAGGGCTTGAACCAGTGCATTCACATTTATATTTCGTGTTTTACTGTTCACTCTAGCAAAAAGAATGAAAAATAGTTTGGTATAGGCCAGCATATTAGTGGTAGGTGCTATTTAAGACATAAAATATGATTGGGATAAAATATCAAGCATGAAATTTTTAAATGCTTTTTATGTACACTGGACGTGATAAATTATTTTTTTCTATGTTGTGGGGGTCAGGGAGGGGCGGGTGAATGTTGATGCAGCATGCCCCAAACTGTTCTTTATTTCTGCAACCTATATTTCAATTTTTTCTCTAACAATGCAATGACGGATCTGTAAAGATTGCATATAAAATAAATTTGGGCAGATTCGAGCCTGAATTGACAATCGCACTCAGAGAGAGAAAAATGACGCATGATATTCTGGTCCCATTCTGATGCCTAGTCATTGGACTGATCTGAGATTAACTTGACACTTTACAAAATAAACTGTGCATTTGGACTTTGTGCTCCGGAATAAATGTTTTGATACAAGTACTAAATACAAATAAACAGAAGGGTGTTCCATATTTCAAAATATTCTTGATAAGCACAAAATGATTTCCTATGCACTCAACTTTATAACAACTTAATAACTTCAGGTGTTTTAAAGCCAACAAAAGCATGTTAAACATCAATGTTTCCATGTTATAAGGTTTTACTTAAATCTAAATGTTAAAATAAGTTATCCAAGCTTTTTAAATGCTGAGTGACAATGTAATTAGATTATTGAAATTGCACTGTACATCTGGACAGAATTAACAAGTGTCACATAAAAATAAAGATTGTGAAGAAAATTTCTGCAAGAATAATGAATGTGGAAGATGTTCTAATCTACAGCAACTTCCCTTTGATCAGAAAACTAACAAAAACTGAACATTTGTTTGGTTAGCAATAAAATGGACATTTGTGGAGTTAGTTATAAAAATAACTCGCAGTGGAATACAACTGGCCTGATCTCAATGATGAAATTATAAGATTGGATCAATTTACTGGACTTCTATGGTCTTAACACCATGAAAAGGAATTTTAAATTGATTGTGCAAAGAATATGCCTGATGATTCAGATATCTTCTCTCATTCAACATTTTGTTGTGCTAGTTTCATTCAAAGTTTGCTGGAAATACACTTAATATACCCAACCACAAAAACTGTTTCGCAATTTCATTTGCTTTTATTTCCCTTAAAAAGGTTAATTAATTTGTGCAATAATCATTTTGTGTTGACATAGCCACTAGTATTGGCTAGCATAGCCCAGATTTAATCCACAGCAGAGCTTTGAAAAATAATAGAAACAAGAGAAGTCTTCTTGTCTGGGTTAGAAATAACCCAAGTACCAGGGTTAAAATATATAACATCTAGCTCACTGTACTACAGAGGAAGCTGTTTTTTAATGTTTATGGGAAATAGTCTCTTCTTCTAACTGTATGCATAGAAATTGTATTTTAAGAAAACCAGGTTGCAGTTATACGACCTCAGTTAATCATCACAAAACAAAAAATTCAAATGCAATTTGATAATGAGCACCGTGCCTCCAGGATATTAGAAATTGATAGCAAATTCAGAATGTGGTATGTTTGTAGGCAAAAGCAATCAGAGAAATTCATGACTCAATAAATCTAGACTTATTAAAAATGCAGTTTTGGAATTTATTTATATTCAATGTGCAATATGCACATCACATCTTGCTTACAAACATATTGAGGTATTCAAACATATTGATTCTGAGCAGCTTATGGTGCCTTTGGAATCTAATTATCAATTTGCTTCACAAACAGTGAGAACTCCAGCATAACATTATGTTGATTGCAGACAATGATGTGAAATTGAATTCCTACTTTCCAGCTGTTAGATAGGGTAAGAGGTTAATTTTGAGTCGGGAAAGCCATATTAAAAACCACTGTTTAAACCCATGTACTGTGTGGACTGTTTTACTTCATTCAAATGAAACCAACTATACATTAATTCATACTCAGTGAAGGGTGTCCCAAACATTGTCAACTTTAACACGTTGCAGAATGCAACTATATCTTTCAAAGGCATGTGAAAACTTGCATTGCAACACTTTGCATCTCTTAAAATGTTCCGTTCGAAAGCAAACAAATTAGTATTATATTAAATGATTTTGGGAAAGAAACAATATGATTATAGAGCTGATATCTAAATGATTGGTTTCAAAAAGGATATAAACACCAGTGATGTTAAAGGATGCCTCAATCTAAACTTGAGCAACATTTTATTATTCTTTGTTTTCACAGGGGATACTTTATTTTGTACACTTTACACCTCTGTCTCTTGAGTTTTACAGGATGACTTGATTGACATTATTTTTAAAACTAGAAAGCGGGACAATGATATAGCTCTCCTCCTAAATACAGCATGTGCCATAACTTGAGTCATGCAAATTACACTTGTGCTTTTGGATGACTAAGATTAATGACACTACACCAAGGTCTTTGTTTCTCTATTTGGCTGTTTAGTGTGAAATACAATCCTAAAACATTATCTATCATCTATTAATCCCAGAATTGTGTTCACAACATGCAACACACATTGTTTAGGGCAATTTACAACAGTAACATACTGAGCACAATTGCATTTAATTACTTAGATTCTAATTACATTCACCAAAGACTAATAAAATAAATGAGACAAGTGGCTCTTTAAAAAAAGCTTCTGCAATACACATGTGCTGTCTTTGACTGGGAAAGTGATGTCACTGATGGATTTATGAAGGCTACCACTTCTTGAAGCAATTTAGAAATTAAATTCTGCTTAAAACTACTGAATTTAAAAATATGAGATGGAACAATGCACAACCACTAGCATGAACAATCTTAATTCTTAAACATATAATTAAAAAAAAATCAAATCAACTTACATCAAACCACAATTTTAGAATCAAAACATTAATGCTTGCACAAAGAAAGGTTATAGAAACCATTAAACATTTGCATAAAAAAATCAAATATTACAGTTAAGTTGCATGAGGCTTTAATTGTTCGGTTTTAAAACCAAAAAAATCCTTTGTGTGTAAAAAAGCAATTTATTTCAACCATTGCCCTGGCTAAGCAGAAACAAAACGAACAAGAATATATTCAACTCTGCATTAACAAAGTGGTTTCGTAGAAAACTAAATGCAGGTGGCAGAACCAAGTTACTGCGTCAGTCACATCTCCCCACAGATTGCACTCAAAACTCAATGATGAAAGTACCCTGTGCTTGTGCACCAAGATGCTCGCAAATGATTGACCTCCCTTGCCAGATCTTTTATGAAGTTATAAGAGTAGGTGGCAATGGTCTTTCTCCCATTAATTAGAAGGACGTTCAAAGGGAGTCTAATGGACCCACTTGGCATTTTAAAACCATTTTAAAACAATGCCCTGCCCTCGAAAATTGGTGAGGCATGATTTCTGATGCACAAAGCCATGCTGACTATCCCTAATTAGTCCCTGCCTTTCCAAATGCAGGTAGATCTTGTCACTGAGAATCCCCCCAGGAACTTTTCCACCACTGATGTTGTAGTGTGGCTTGTGTCTGCAGCTCTTCTTCAAGAAAAGCGTAACATTAGCTGCCCTCCAGTCTTTCCGTGCCTCACAAATGGCAAACACTGATTCAAATATCTCTACCAAGTCCCCTGAAATTTCTTGCCAACATTCCCACAATATCCAAGAATACATTTTACTTCAAAGACTCCAAAGATCCATTCGCTCCAAAGATGCTGCCAGACCTGCTGCACATTGTGCTATGTCCTAAAACACACCTGGACATGCTCTAGGGAGTTATCCATCTTTATGCACTTTAAGACTGGCACATCCCTTCTTTTTGAAATGCAGATATATTTCAAGGTATCACTATTCCCAAAATGCTATCTTTACAGTTCCCTCCACAAATGCTGCCAAACCCACTGAGTTTCTCCAGCACTGATTTTTGCTCAAAATTCCAGCGTCTGCAGTTTCTTGTGTTCTTTCTGTGAGTTTCCTAGCTTCCATAACCTTCTCCACAGTAACTTCAAGTAATCACTCCAAAGTTTTTCAAAGAATCATAGAATTGTTACAGTACAAAAGGAGACCATTCTGCCAATCAAGTGCATGCTGGCTCAATGTAGAACATTCGGTCCCATTCCCCAAAGTTTTGCATATTATTCTCTTTCAAGTGTTAATACAATTCTCTCTAGAATTCATGATTGATTCTGTTTCCATCAGATTCTATCAGACAGCAAATTCTAAATCATGTCTACAAGTGTTGCAATAAAAATGCTTCTCACATATCCATTGTATTTTAATACAAAAGTTTAAATCTTTAAACATAGATCCTTGAATGGGAGCAATCCTCTCGGTATTCTTTTCTCATGTTTTTGTAGTCAAAGGCACGCCTCATAATTTTCTTCTTTATTTGTCTATCCAACAAAGTCTACTATAGGCTGGCACAAGAGATCACTTTAAGTGGTGATAACTGGATCACCAGTGAGAGGCCATGACATGGCTGCTCTTGATGCCCCCACCTCCCCATTTTGCAATTACACTGTTATTTGCAGAAATCACTTTGCCATATCCCAAAAAATGGTATTCTGTTTTAATCTCTATGCTTTTATAAGAAGAGGGACCTCGTACTCAACATCCATATGATATAAATCTTGTACAAAGTACAACAGAAATATAAGCTCAAATACTTGATAAATACATAAGCATTATTTGAATAATAACCCACCTTGTCATGCGGATGCAGACTGCAAGGCTAGATTTAGGTTTATTGTCACATATAGTGAAAAGCTTTGTTATGCATGCTATCCAATCAGATCAGATAATAATGTACATTAATACAATGGTCAAACTCAAGTACATTACGTTGCACAAAGGGGAAAGAATCAGAGTGCAGAATATAGTTCTCAGCATTGAAGTGCACAACTATATTCAAGGTTCTTGATCCAGATTCAAGAACAGCTTCTTCTCCTCTGTTATTAGGCTTATAAACATCTTGCTGACATTGAAGAAGAGATTGTTGTCCTCACACCATGTTACTAGGTTATCGATCTCCTTCCTTTACTCTGTCTCGTCACTGTTCGTGATCCAGACTCCAACTGTGATGTCATCAGTTCCATATAAATGTTCAATGTCTGCGATGAGGTAGATGTAAATTGGGCAGTATGCTAGGTTATGGAAGAACCGTTCAGAAGTCTGATAACAGAGAGGAATAAGCTGTTCCCAACTCTGGTGCTGCATGCTTTCAAGCTTTTTGTACCTTTTGCCCAATGGGAACAAGGTGAAGAGGAAATGACCTGGGTGGGGCAAGTCTTTAATCATGTTGGCTGCTTTACTGAGGCAATGTAAATTGTAGATTCAGGCAATGAAGATGGAATGGGCTACATCTCCAACTCTCCATTTTCTTGCAGTCTTGGGCAGACCTGTTCCCAAACCAAGCCAGACCTGTTCCCAAACCCACTCATAGGTAAACTGGTCACTCTCGGCCTCCCCACTGTCACATGTGCCTGGATAAAGGATTTCCTCACCAACCGGTCCCAGACTGTGAGACTCGGCCCCCACCTCTCCTCCACTCGCAGGTTGAGTACCGGTTCCCCACAGGGCTGTGTGCTAAGCCCCCTCTTATACTGTCTCTACACCTACGACTGTAGTCCGGCCCACAACAACAACCGCATCGTCAAATTTGCTGACGACACTACTGTGGTCGGACTTATTTCGAAGGGAGACGAGGCAGCCTACAGAGAGGAAGTCCTGAAGTTGACAACCTGGTGCTCAGAAAACAATCTGGCTCTGAACACCAGGAAAACAAAAGAGCTCATTGTCGACTTCAGGAGGCACAGCACCGACTTAGCCCCCCTACACATCAACGGCGAGTGTGTGGAGAGGGTCAACACCTTCCGGTTTCTCGGTGTCCATATCGCTGCTGACATCTCCTGGACGGACAACACGACAGCGGTCATCAAGAAGGCTCAGCAGCGGCTGCACTTCCTGAGGGTCCTCAGGAAGCACAACCTGGACTCTAACCTGCTGCTGACCTTCTACCGCTCGTCCATCGAGAGCCTGCTGACATACTGCATTACAGCATGGTATGGCAGCTGCACCATGGCAGACAGGGAGAGGCTTCAGAGGGTAACCAGGACAGCGCAGAAGATCATTGGTTGCCCTCTCCCCTCCCTGATGGACATCTACACCTCCCGCTGCCTTAGCAGGGCAAAGAAGATCATCAAAGACAGCTCCCATCCTGCGTTTGGACTGTTCGACCTGCTGCCCTCTGGAAGGCGCTATAGGTGCATCAAATCCAGGACAAACAGACTCAGGAATAGTTGCTTTCCGAGAATTATATCTACTATAAATTCAAATTCACACATGCACTGACTACACCGCCCAACACGGACTTCCATCTGTATATATGTATATATGAATGTAGCGCCGCAGAATTTGTGCACCTATTCCCCCCCCCCCCCATCTCCCTTCTGTTTTTTGTTTTTCTGTCTCTTGTTTTTTTGTGCTAAATTGTATGTATGCACTGAGTACGAGCAGCTTTCAGTTTCACTGTACATGTATAGTGACAATAAATGGCATATATCTAAGCTATGATGCAACATTACAGCACTGCTTTCTATGGTGCATCTGTGGACGTTCATAGGAGTCTTTGGAGTCATGCTGAATTTTCTCAGTCTCCTAAGGAAGAAGAGGCATTCTTGGCAGTCGTATCAATGTGGTTGGCCCTTGACAGATCATTGGTAATATCAACAAGGAACTTGAAGCACTCAACCATTTTCACTTCGACACCACCAATAAGAGCCTGTACTCCACCATGCTTTCGAAAGTCGATAACCAATTGCTTCGTCTTGCTGACATGGATTGAGGCGTTGTTGCCCTGGCACCATGTTACTTAGTTCAATATCGCCTTCCTAAACTCTGTCTCATCATTGTTCATGATTCACCCCCACCACAGTTGTGTCATCTTCAAACTTGTAGATGGAGTTAAGGGTCTGTCCCACTTGGGCGACCTAATCCACGAGTTCTGGCAAGTTTGCCCTCGACTCATACTCGCAGCATGGTCGACACGAGGTCGTAGGAGGTCTTTGTAACTCTCCTTCATGCTCGAGAGTAGATCCCGTGCACTCTAGGCCTCAGCTAGGTAGCGGCATAATTTTCAACATGTTGAAAAATGCCCGCGAGTAAAAAAAGGTCGCCATGGAAAAAGGAGGTGGAAGGAGATCGAAGGAGGTCTTCTTCACTCTCCACTATTCGGTGTCCAATTTTCCCGAAGTTAGTCGTATCTGGTTGTAGCTAGTCGAAGCTAGTCTTCAATATAGTCGAAGGAGGTTGAAGGAGGTCTTCTACATAGTCGAAAGGTCTTCAACATGACATTTTTTTAAACTCTCCTAAACTCTTCTAAAGTCGCCAATTAGGTCGCCCAAGTGGGACAGCCCCTTGATCAAATTTGGCCCATGCTATCACGATTGTATAGGAATATAGTGGGGCACTGAGAACACATCCTTGCATGGTAATAGTGTGAGAATTATTGTTTAAGAGATGTCACCTATCCTCACTGAGTGTAGTTTGTGGGTAAGAAAGTAGAGGATCCAGTGGCAGAGGGAGTTGCTGATTCCAGGAATTTGGAGATGAGTTTGGATGACATTATGGTGTCAATAACTAGGAATCTTTGTGGTTCCTTGTGGTTCAGGTGTTGCAGAGATAAGTTTAAGGCCAGGGAAATGGTATCTATTGTGAACCCGTTGTGGCGGTAAGCAAACTGCACTAGATCAAGGCTGGCTGTGAGGCTGGAGTTAATATGTGCAATCACCAGTCTCTCAAAGCACTTTATGATAGTGGATGTCAGAGCCACTGGATACAGTAGTTGTCATCAATCATTATTTTCTTTGGCATTGCCTTTGTCCAACCAAGGAAAAAGGTGCTGAAGATCAAGAACACACCCCTGGCACAAAACCCATGGTCTACTCTGGACCCGTGATCCCTGCCCTCCCTCATCTTCTGACACTTGGATGATCTACATAATGATAATAATAATCTGATGACCTGGAGGCACTGGAAGGATACCATCAGCCCACAAAGTTCTCCACAATCACTGGAAAGATAATAGATAAAGAAAGTCCTCTCTCAGGCTAACATCACAGAGTCCACTAATTACATTCAGATGGTCTACTGGACAGGCCAAATCATTTGCAGACCTGGCACCAGATTCCCAACAAAGACACCTCATTTTCAGCTCTATCATAGCAATTGATCACTAGGCAGACAGAGGTAAAGAATCAAAGATCTTTTAGTCTTCTTGAAAAAAGTCAACATTCCAAATGACCACTACTCAGAGTGGAATAGGATCATTCATGATTGCATTGAGAACCTCTTTGCAAAGCACACAGAATCCCTAGGTAAATGGCAGAAGAAGCTCATCATGTCATCAACATATCACTTGCTGGTCCCATCATGCACTGCCCATCTTCCCGATACCAGCATGGAAACAAGCCCTCCTGCCCACCGGGTCCTTGCCACCCAACGATCTTCACCTGTACACTAGATCTATGTTATCCCAGTTTTGCATCCTACATACTAGGTCAATTTGCAGAAGCCATTTAATCTCCAAACCCATATGTCTTTGGAATGTGGAAGGAAACCACAGCACCCAGAGAAAATGTATGCAGCCACAGGGAGAACGTTCAAAGTCCCTACAGACAACAACTGTAGTCAGGATCGAAACCTGTTCTTTGGAGTTGAAAGGCCGCAAATCCACCGCTGCGTCACTGTGCTGCCCTGCAGTAATTTATCTATCTATCTATCCACTAAAATCATGATTAATAAGCTAAAGTGCCCTTCAAAGAGGTAATAGAATTGAAAAGTACAGAAATTTGACGGAGTTAGAAGATAAAGATAATGGAAGCCAATTGTTTGAAGTGCTTCTGCTTGGTTGCCACTTTCAAGGGTGATGTACTTCTTAATGCTTAATTCAACAAGGAAACCTTTCAAAGCTTGTCTGACTAGACATTGGAAGTTACGTAAGCGTTGATGAAAAGTTATCAATCTAAAACTTTAGCTGTTTCTCTCTCCGCCAATACTGCTGAAATTGATTATTTCCAGAATTTTTTGTTTTAATTTTGTGTTAGAGAATCAAGGAAATCAGAAAGTAGACAAAAATGCTGAAGAAACTCATCGGGTGGGGCAGCATCTGCACTTTTTAAATACCTTCGATTTTTCCAGCATCTGCAGTTCTTTCTTAAACAAGGAAATCAGAAATATATTTGTGGCAAAGTGGTGAATTAAATTAAATAACATACATTCCAAAACCTGCCTGTTCATCCCCATTTGAGATTTCCTCCTTTGAGACAAATTGAAGCTTCTAACGATTCCTTTGAACCAGCTTAAAATAAAACTCAAATCAGCTGAAAAGATTCAAGAGATAGGCAGCTACTGCAGAAAAAAAAAAGAAATCAGCAATATTCTTTTGAAGAGCAGAAGATGTTCTAACTCAAGTTATTGTATATTTTCTGTAATTGATACACATACTATCATCACAAGCAAATGGCTAGGGCCTTCTTTACTGGATGATGTCATACATAGCTTTCATTGTTTTGCAAACCAGAATCTCCACTTCTTTGCTTATCAAGTTTTGCTTTCAATGCCCCCATTGCCAATTATATTATCTTGTCACACTTCATCAAGGAATGCCCATCTGTCTTTCTCATCCAAAGTTACATTTCACCCTTTGGCCTTCTTTTGTGCATGTCACAAAGGGGGATATTCAGATGCAGGGACTATCTTTACAAATTTGTTACATCATGGAACCATATTTAAGAGGCTTTTAGTGATATAAATTCATTGCCTACATAAGTCAAGAGTGTTTTATTGTCATATGTCCCAGATAGGACAATGAAATTCTTGCTTGCTGCAGCACAACAGAATATGTAAACATAGTACATAATGGGAGTAAAAAAGTTCAGTGTGTGTATACACATGCACACATGCTCAATAAATAACAAATATAGTGCAATCATAATGATAGTCTGTTGCAGTTCAGAGCTTATTTGTTGTCGTGTTAAATTGCCTGAACCTGGACGTTACAGTTTTCAGGCTCCTGTACCTTCTTCCCGATAGCAATGGTGAAATGAGTGTGTGGCCTGGATGGTGTGGGTCTTTGATGATATTGACTGCCTTTTTGAGGCAGCGACTTCAATAGATCCCTTCGATGGTGGGAAGGTTAGAGCCGGTAATGGACTGGGCAGTGGTCACAACATTTTGCAGTCTTTTCCGCTCCTGGACGTTCAAGTTGCCTAACCAGGCCACGATGCAACCAGTCAGCATGCTCTCTACTGTGCACCTGTAGAAGTTAAGGAGAATCCTCTTTGACATGCTGAATCTCCGTAATCTTCTCAGGAAGTAGAGTCGCTGATGTGCCTTCTTTATAATTGCATCAGTGTGCTGGGTCCAGGAAAGATATTCGGAAATATGCACGCCCAGGATTTTGAAGTTTTTGACCCTCTCCACCATCGTCCCATTGATGTAAACAGGATTGTGGGTTCTCATCCTTCCCCTACCAAAGTTCACAATCAGTTCCTTGGTTTTATTGATGAGAGCCAGGTTGTTGTGCTGGCACCATTTGGTCAATTGGTCAATCTCACTTCTATACTCTGACTCATCACCATCTGGGATTCGTCCAACAACTGTGGTGTCGTCGGCGAACTTGATGATGGAGTTTGCACTATGTCTGGCTAAGCAATCATAGTACGCGGGTATAGAGTGAGTAAAGCAGGGGGCTGAGCATGCACCCTTGAGGTGCTCCCGTACTGATTGTTACAGAGGATGAAGTGTTTCTGCCAATTCAAACTGACTGTGGTCTGTGGATGAGGAAGTCGAGGATCCAATTGCAGAGGGATGCGCAGAGACTCAGTTCCGTGAGCTTGGTAACCAGCATTTAAAAAAAAATCAAAAATATTTATTCAAATATTAAAATAGTATTACAACACAATAAAACAAAACAGAACCCACCACCATAGTACAAGACAAACAAATAGACAAAGTAAACTATTAAACAACAATATTACAATCCTTGTCCAGGATACATTCAACCCCCATCAGTGCCCAACGTTCCCGGAATTCCCCAGAATGCCCGTGGACAGCGCGTAGTCCCTTTCTAGTACCACCCGGGCGCAGACGTGACCCCGGAAAAGGGGCTTGCAGCTGGCTCGGGCAGAGCCCTCTTCCGCCTGGTGCCGTGACTCGTGGATGACCAGCTTGGCCAGGCCCAGGAGCAACCCTACCAGGACATCTTCAGCCCACCCATTCCCCTATGCCCAGGGTGTCCAAAGATGAGGATGGTGGGTGAAAAATGCAGACAGAAGCCAAGGAGCAGCCCCTTTCGGTATTGGAACAGGGGGCTGCAGCCTCACAAAAGTGGCAAGCGAGAGAAACAGATTGCAGGGAACTCCTCAGTGCAATACCTTCCACCCCAGGTCCCCAATGCAGAGGGGGAGAATCCCAGAGTAGAGGGACCCGTACAGGGCTCTCGAGAAGGATTACAACGCCTGGATCTGACGAATACCTCCGGCTGAGCGGGGGTTTGCTCAGCCACAAGTACTCCACACGTTTGAGCCCCCCGACACCCGGTGGGGCTGGACAAGGGCCGGCTGCTCTCACACCCGGGCTATCGCCCTCTGCTGGCGGAGGGGGGGCCCGGTTGACGGCAACCAGGTTCCAGACTCTCAACAAAATCCCTGTAGAAGCCGGGCATCCCCAGCAGGATGGCACGACTGACGCCCACCATTGGGATCCGCGTGCCGCCTTGACGGCAGCAGCCCCGTTGGAAAAAGTGCTTCGCCAGCATGTGCTACCTGGGAGGACACCCTGAGTACAGGTACCTCTGCAGGGTCCTGAGGGGGAGAGTCGCCAACTTGATGCAAATGCACACCAGCGACTGACCGCCCTCCTCGATCGGAAGACTCAGGATTGCTGCAGAGACCCAGTGCTTTCCGTTGCCCATGAAGAAGTCCACCAACTTCTTCTGGATGATACCAGCAAAGGTGGCTGATGGGACCAATGTGTACCAGAGCATGGAGGCCACGAGTTGGTTAATGACCAACACCCTGCCCCGGTAGGAAAGCACTCTGAGGAGACCCGACCAGTGCCCCAGCCGGGCAACGACTTTCATCTCCAGCTCCTGCCAGTTCACCAGCCAGGTCTCCGCAACGAGACTCAGATAGACTCCCAAGTAGAGGAGGTGCGTTGTACTCCACATGAAATACCTCATCTCCTCTGGGAGGAAGTCCACCTGGCAACCAACTTTTTTTTATATCAAAAAATATATTCAATTATTAAAAAATAATATTTACACTACACTAAAACAAACCAGAACCCACCACCATAATACAATACAAACAAATATCCTAAATAAACTAATATACAACTATGTTACAATCCTTATTGAGGATGCATTCAACCCCCTGCGGTGCCCAGCGGTCCCGGAAATCCCCCAGGGTGCCCGTGGACAGGGCGTAGTCCCTTTCTAACCCCACCCGGGTGCGGACGTAACCCCAAAAAAGGGGCAGGCAGCCGGCTCGGGCAGAGCCCTCCATCGCTTCGCGCCGTGACTCGCGGATGGCCAGCTTGTCCAGGCCCAGGAGCAAACCAACCAGGACATCTTCAGCCCTACCCTCTCCTCTACAGGGTGTCCAAAGATGAGGATGGTGGGTGGAAAATGCAGCCAGAAGGCAAGGAGCAGCCCCTTTAGGTATTCAAACAGTGGCTGCAGCCTCACACACTCCATATACATGTCGTAACCAGACTCTTCCAGCCTGCAAAAGTAGCAGGCGGCTGGCAAGTCTGTGAACTGCAAGAGAAACAGGTTGTAGGGAACTCCTCGGTGCAATACCCGTCACCCCAGGTCCCCAATGTAGAGGGGGAGAATCCCTACATAGTGGGACCCCCACCGGGGGCCCCCCTTGCGACCAGAAGGCAACACCGACCGCCATTTGGTGTCCGGACGGTGGACCAGGGCGAGGAGGAGCCCGTACAGGACACGCCTCCCTGCGTCTCGGAGGGAGGTGAAGGGTGTCGAGGAAAGGCGGCTCAAGTTGTGTGGGACCAGCTCCCGGGAAGGATTACGGCACCTGGGTCCGACGAATACTTCCGGCTGAGCGGCGGTTTGGTCAAGCGCATGTACTCCACATGTTTGAGCCCCCCCGACACCCGGTGGGGCGGGACTAGGGCCGGCTGCTCTCACGCTCGGGCCGTCGCCGTCCGCCGGCGGAGGGAGGGCCCAGTCGACGGCAACTAGGTTCCAGACTCTCAACAAGTCCCTGTAGAAGCCGGGCATCCCCAGCAGGACGGCACGGCTGACGTCCACCATCGAGATCCGCGTACCTTCTTGAAAGCAGCGGCCTCGTTGGAAAAAGTGCGTCGCCAGCATGTGCCACCTGGGAGTACACCCTGAATACAGGTATCTCTGCGGGGTCCTGGAGCGGAGAGCCGCAAACTTGGTGCGAATTTTGTTAATTTTTTTAAAGATCAGATTGCTTTTTTCTTCTTAACATATTCTACTAAAGAAATATCCAATGGTGTAGTCTGGGATGCTTTTAAGGCATATATTCGTAGACAAATTATTTCATACTACGTGGAATTAAAAAAAACCTCAAATGAAATACGTCTATTGGCTGATGAGATTAAAGAAATTGATAAAAAATATTCAAAAGCTCCTAGTCTAGAGCTCTATAATAATAGAGTTGAACTTCAATTGAGACATGATTTGTTATTAGTATCACCGATTGAGAATCAGTTACTTAAAACCAAAAGTCAATTTTATATACATGGCGAAAAATCTGGTAAATTACTCACTAATCAGTTGAAACCAGTGTCAGCCAAATGTCAGATTACTAAAGTGAGTAAACGGGATGGTACATTGACTGTAGACCATGTTGAAATTAATAAATCCTTTCAGGAATTCTATACCTCCCTATACCAATCAGAATTTGCTACTGATTCCAATATAATGCATAAGTTTTTAAAGAAACTGAACTTGACAAATTTACCACATAATGAGTCTCTGTTGTTAGACGAACCCATCACGGAGGAAGAAATACAGAAAACAATCCTTTTGATGAATTCTGGTAAAGCTCCTGGTTTAGATGGGTTTACATTGGAATTTTTTAAAGTATTTCTCAAGTTTACTGTCTCCCTGGCTATGCAAGGTTTTTAAATAAGCCTTATTAATGAATAGATTACCACAATCCTTTTATGAAGCAACTATTTCTTTAATTCTTAAAAAAGACAAAGATCCTATAGATGTGACATCATATAGATCTAAATGCAGATTACAAAATTATTTCCAAACTATTAACTATGAGATTGGAAAATATTTTACCACAAATTATTTCTGAAGATCAGACAGGTTTTATTTTAAATCGTTACCCATACTTTAACGTTAGGAGATTAATGAATATTGTATATACAACGTCAAATAAAATTTCAGAATGTGTCATTTCACTTGATGCTGAGAAGGCGTTTGATAGGGTAGCATGGGAATGCTTATTCAATACACTTGAAAAATTTAAGATTGGTCCAAAATATCATGTACCTCACGCTTCTGTACTTACCAACAATCAGATCCCCTTTTTTTCAGGCACTTTCGAGTTACTGGACAGGGCTGTTCTTTAAGTCCTTTACTGTTTGATATCGCTTTGGAACCTTTGGCCACCGCTATTAGGGAATCCCCAAATATTTCTGGAATTGTCCGTGGGAATAAGACACATAAACTATCTCTTTATGCAGATGATCTATTATTATTCATTTCTAACCCTGAGAAATCTATTCCGGCAATAGTAGCACTACTTAATCAATTTAGTCGTTTTTCTGGTTATAAACTAAATCTTAGTAATAGTGAGCTTTTTCCATTAAACAATCTAGTTTCGAATTATGGGCAGTTTCCATTTAGATTGACTACTGAATGTTTTACTTATTTAGGCATTAAGATTACCAAGAAACACAAGGATTTATTTAAAGCCAATTTTACGCCTTTAATTGACCATATCAAACAACAGGTCACTAAATGGTCACCAATGTCCTTATCCCTAATAGGCCAAATCAATGCTATTAAAATGTTTATCTTACCTAAATTTTTATACTTATTTCAGACGATACCAATTTTTATTCCTAAATCTTTCTTTGATATAATTGACTCCAAAATTTCCTTATATATATGGCAGAATAAAAATTCCAGACTAAAAAAAAAATACTTACAGAAATCAAAAAAGATGGTGGTTTGGCACTGCCGAACCTTAGATTTTACTATTGGGCAGTTAATGCTCACTATTTAACGTTTTGGACAAAAGATTTAGAAGATACCCAATGTCCAGGATGGATAAATCTTGAACGTGATTCTATGCAAGGGCTATCATTGGCTTCTATTCTAGGGGCCTCGTTAGCTTTTACAATTACGAGATTGAATAAATATACGACTAACCCCATATTAAGACATACGAAATTGAAACCATATTCGAAGTGTAAGTTTTTTGGATTGAATGATTTTATTTTATCGAGTCCTATCATATCTAATTTTTCCTTCCAACCTTCTAGCACTGATCAAGCCTTTCTGTTATGGAAGAGGAAGGGATTAGTAGCTTTTCATGATTTGTTTTCGGATGGTTATTTTACGTCTTTTGAACAACTCTCCAATAAATATAATTTACCTAACTCAATTTTTTAGATATTTACAAATTAGACATTTTTTGAGGGCTACTCTACACTTTTTTTCCATTACCACATCAAACCGATATCTTGGAATTTTTTTTACATTTGAACCCTTATCAGAAGGGCTTAATAACGACTATTTATGAGTCGATTATGAAATTAAAAAAATATACATTTGATAAAATTTAGAATGACAGAAAGAGAACTTAAAATTTCTTTATCTAAAGAGAAATGAGAGAGGATTCTTCAATTAGTTAATACTTCCTCAATGTGTGCAAGACACGCTTTGATACAATTCAAGGTGGTTCACAGAGCTCATATGTCAAAAGATAAGTTAGCTCGTTTTTATGGTCATATATATTTTACCTGTGACAGATGTAGTTTTGAAGTGGCCTCATTGACTCATATGTTTTGGTCCTGCCCACTTTTGGAAAAATATTGGAAAGACATTATTGATACTATTTCTGTAGTTTTAGGTATTGATTTACAACCTCATCCTATTACTGCAATTTTTGGGCTACCGATGTTAGATTCTATTCATCTGTCCTGTTCCGCGTATCGGATGATTGCTTTTACCACATTGATTGCTAGATGGACCACACTCCATTGGTACTCTGAAACGATAACATGTTTAAATTTAGAATAAATTAGGAGTGACATTGATGAACCCTTGGTTAAATTTGATAGGACTTGGGGAAGGTTTATTCAACATTTTCATACGACATAAACTGTGCCTTGTCCAACTGCTATAATAATTTTTTTTACCGTTATACGGTGGAACTAACTTGACGACAAACAGGGTCTTTTGAACCTCTGCAGCCCAGATTCTGTTTTGCTTAGTTTAGGGGGGGTTTTGTTTTTTTGTTTTTTCTCTTTTTCTCTTTTTGTTTTTATACATATAAGTTCTCTTTTAAACACTTAACTATATTTACATAGAGACCGGGAGGTCTATATTCAATGTGTATATTGGCACTGGACTCATATTTAGGTTATAAATTTGCCATTAATGTAACCCTGATCCCCATGTATCAATATCACTGTTATGTTTATCATTACTTTTTTGTTGTTTTGTTTTTGTTTTTGAAAAAAGCTAATAAAAAGATTTAAAAAGAAAGAAAGAAAGAATGCACACCAGCGACTGACCGCCCTCTTCGATCGGGAGACTCAGGACCGCTGCAGAGACCCAGTGCTTTCCGTTGCCCCAGAAGAAGTCCACCAACGTCTTCTGGATGATCCCAGCAAAGGTGGCTGATGGGACCAATGTGGTCAATCTCTACCAGAGCATGGAGTGCTTTCCTACCGGGGCAGGGTGTTAATGACCAACACCCTGCCCCGGTAGGAAAGCGCTCTGAGGAGACCTGCCCAGCGCCCCAGCCGGGCAACGACTTTCATCTCCAGCTCCTGCCAGTTCGCCAGCCAGGTCTCCGCACTGGGACTCAGGTAGACTCCCAGGTAGAGGAGGTGCGTGGTGCTCCACATGAAAGACCACATCTCCCCCGGGAGGGAGTCCAACTGGTAACCAGCTTGGAGGGGATGATGGTATTGAACGCCGAGTTGTAGTCTATAAACAACAGCCTGACGTAAGGGTTTTTATTGTCCAAGTGGTCCAATGCGGAGTGGAGAGCCAATGAGATCTCATCCTCCGTTGACCTGTTGTTGCGGTAGGCGAACTGTATTGGGTCGAGGTTCTTGTCGAGGTAGGAGCTGATGAGCCTTTCAACTTACCAAATCCACGCTGACCATCGATCACCCATTCACATTAGTTCTATGTAATCCCCTTTCTCATCCCTACATAATAGGGGTAATTTAGAGGTCAATTAATCTACTGTTCCAAACGTCTGGGATGTTGGGGGAATCCGGAGCACCCAGAGGAAACCCACGCAGTCACAGGGAGAACACACAAATCCCACACAGAGAGAACACAAGGTCAGATTCAACCCTGGTCTCTGGTGCTACACGGCAGCTGCTTATCCTGCTGCGTGACCGTGTAGCCCTGAGGTCTGTGGTTGTTTTGCTTTGGTTGATCCTTTGGTGCCAATGATTCTCTGGTCACAATTAGGTTCACTGGGGACAAAATAAACTCTTCCCCCAAGAACTTGTGGTACAAATTCTACATTGTGGGTTGTGTGAACAGATGTAACATACAGTGACCATAATCCGGACAATACAAATGTTAAATGGTATGACGTATATGCAGGATTGCAATATTCAGGGTTCAGTAATGCTACTGAAATACATCCATTTCTATTTTTAAGCCATCCTTAATTTATAGGCGAAATTTTGAACAAAAGTATTATTATTAATCATTTGCATCAAGAATACATATCAACTGTGAATTTGAAAATGTCGACTCTCCATTCTTTGTTATTGTAGGCTCTGAAAGGATATTTATAATAAATCATTGGATTTTGCTCAAAGCTTCTTCAATAAAGTACAGACCCACAAAACCTTTGGGAAATCTCTGGGCCACGACTGCTCAAAGTACAGGAGGAGTATTTGGGGTGGAAATTAAAACCCTGAAGCCACTTATCTGGAGCCCACAGAAACCATGTATAAGCAGTGGAAGAAGCACATAACACACATATCCTCTCGGTCGTAATCTGTCTCATCTGTGGAAGGATATGCGATTCCCACATTGGCTTCATTAGTCACTTCACAACTATCCAAGAAGCAGAATTTAGAGCAAAGCTGAGATATAGACTTCGTACTTGATATACTTAAGTACCATCAGAACATTTATTTCCATGTTATTCAACCTTTATTTTCATTTTTAACCATACTTAAAAATGCTGCATACTCAATGCCCTATGGAAAATGTGGTAGAATATTGGTGGGCAGCTGCATAAATAATATTTGCAATTGATCTTTTTATGTTAGGTACTTTAGATAAATGTGCAGTACAGTAGAAAATGGTTTAACTATGTTTTTAACAACACAACACACTGCAGAGCAATAATATAAGATTATGAGACACAGGAGCAGAAATAGGCCAATCGGCCCATCGAGTCTGCTCTGCCATTCGATCATTGCTGATCTATTTTTTCTTCTCAATCCTGTTCTCCTGCATTCTTCCCTGTAACTTTTGAAATTCTCCCTAATCAGTACGTCTATTTAGGCGATTATCATGGCCTGATTACCCAATAAGCAATAATCATAGTGCTAATACAATAATTTAAAATGTGTCTCAACATGTGAGTTTGTGTATGTGAATTTTTTTTTATAATCATGGGTGCAGCGGAATTATAGATTTGGTGAAACTAATGATCAAAAGTACCTATGAAACTCACATACTATCAAAAAACATACCATTTGTTCACTGATCTCCTGTAAATAGGAAGCCCGCACACAGTTCTGATCTAAATGGGATTCCAGCTCTGTTCCAATTATAGAATTGTTAACTGTCCAGGAGTAATCAGGCAACTCATTCAATTGCACCAAATTATAGCAAAGCATTATGATTTAAGAAGTCCTTTCACAATCTGGAGTCTGGATTTAGATCTTGTCTAAATTCTTCAAGCATCCGTGGCACATGAATCCTTCAATTTATTTTCAACTTTTTTGCTAACAACTAATCATGTTGTTTCCTAGCTTAATTCAGGACAATTATCAATGGATTTAAAAATTGATGGCCATTATTTTGTTCTATTCTTTCAAATCAGTTTTTTTTTTACTCCTGTTTCAGCTAAAATTTAATCAGAGTAAGTAGGGTACATTGAATATTGCACAATGCATGTATTTTTTAGTCTGACTAGGTTACCAAAATCAGACTGTGGCTCTGATGAAAGAGAAGTGTGCTAGGCCACATCAAACAAATAAACAGAAAATAAGAAAGGAGTGCAATATCTAATCGCTGATGCCATCATATTCTGTGTCAGCTTCCATCTTAATTACAAATTTGTTTAAATAGGCTCAAGTCCAGAAAGATCTATCCCCTAGTTCTTTTTGATATACGAAGCTGGGATACATATAAAGGTAACTATTACTTCATAAAAATAATCCGTCATTTCCAAAAACAGAGCAGGTTGCCCACATGTAGTATGTTTGCATATCTGAATGTTTTTTTTATATCGTGATTTATTGCCATGCTTCATGTACATCATCACCATTATTAGTTCATCTATTTTAATCAAGAGGAAAGATATTAAAACATTGCTATGGTACTGTGGGACAGAGAGTACTGTATAAACTGCTGCATTTTATTTGGATACAATGCCATGTGCAAATTTACATTAGATAAGTCTATCTGTAAATTTTGACATTTAACAAAAACTGGCAGAAATATGATTGCCCAGTCAATGTGCTGGGACAAAGTAGCTCCACGGCACAACACCAACATTGGTGAAAATATCGTATACTTCGAGTAAAGAGTTAAGAGTTTTTAATTGTTATAAGAACCAACAACGGAACAATGAAATTTTTACCTACAACGGCTTAACTGGCCCGTAAAATGTAATGACACGCAGATAGTATTTAATAATCGAAATAACAATAAATTAATAATCATAATACTAGGTAGTCATAATAGTGCAACCAAAGATGCAGTTCATAGACGTTTATAGTTGCTGAGATTAATCTTGTGTAGCATTCAAGAGACTGGGGCTGCTCTTGAACCTGCTCCTGAACCTGGTGGTTATGATTTTCAGGCTCCTGTACCTTCTTCCCGATGGGAGGAGTGAAATGAGAGCGCGGCCTTTTGAAGCAGTGCCTCTTATAGATTTGTCCGATAGTGGGGAGATCAATATCTGTGATAAAACCAGGCAGTATCTACTACTCACAGTAGTCTTCGTTCCTGGGCATGCAAGTGGATGAACCAAGCTGTGATACAACCAGTCACTATGTGACTGTCACTATGAGTCACTTTGCTCTATAGCATATACATGTAGAGTTCAATAGTGTATTATTGAGTCATATAGGAGGGAACAACAACGTTTAGTCACCTTGAAGTGCAGAAGTAATTTGCAGGGATTAAAAAAAAGTGCCAGTAATCAGCATCAAAGGTTTAAATGCCGCAACAATATCACCCACTGTGTGGGCAATGTGAAAGAATATTTAGCATGATTTTTTCAAAGATTTTTAAAATATGCATTATTTAGTTGTACTGTTATAATTTTCAAGTAGCTTAGATTGCTCAAAATCGAATATGCAACAATGTAGAGCATTTAAGTCTCCATGTAATTCCTTGTCTCAGTGTTTCAGGTAAATGACAACATTAACCAGCTACCTCTGATAAAGAAAACACTTGAACAGTGTTAAAAATAGATCACATTTCCATCATGTCTCAAAGCCTTTCACAGCCACTGTTAGATTGCCAACATTGGCAACCAATTTTCATTTTGCAAACCCTCACAAACAGCAAGTTAGATGAATGACCAGTCAATCTGCTTTTGGTGTTGTTTGTGCACAAAAAAAATTACGTCAAACATCAAGGGATGTTTTTCCATGAATTCCTCGAATAGCGCCACAGGATCTTTTATCTCCATCTCTGCAAGTAAATGGGGCGATAGTTTGACATCTGATCAGGAAAAAAAGTACTTCCAACATTCCAATTCCCACAGCTCTACGTTTGCATGCCAGCCATAATACCTGCTCTTGCCCTGAAGTGGTGCACGTTATCATGATTCCATTGGCCAGCCTATACGATCTAGCTCATAGACAGCCTTAGATTATCATCATGAGATTCAGTTTAATGATGGATAGAGCCATTTCAAGCTAGCTTGCAATATTTGAAACAGATGGCACATATCAAAGGAGTGGTTCATCGTCACTGCACCTTCTGGTGTAATTTATTTCAGGTATTGATACCTGCTGTAAAATGATATTACAAGGATGAGAAAGGGCGCAGCAATTTTCTGATATGGTTTGATGAGGTGGAGGAGAAATGGCCTCTATTAATTGTAGTCCATGAGGTTTTTGCTGTTTTAGTAGTAGGAGGTGGCAGGTATAAGGTGTGCAATCACCAATGAACTGCATGGTGTATGTCTTGCCCATTGTACTCCCAAAATGCATCGCTTCACATTTGTCAGGAGTGAACTCCATCTGCCATTTCACAGCCCATTTCACCAGAAAATCAATATAATTCTGTAGTCCAACTCTACTCTCCACATTGTCCACAATCCACCATATTTTGTTGCATAGAATGTAGAACACAGAACTGGGCAGCACAGGAGCAGGCCCTTCAGCCCATAATAATTGTGCCAGCCATAATAATAAATTGAATTTATCCCATCTGAGTGCACATGATCTATATTCCTCTATTCCCTTCATGACCCATCTAAATACCAATTCGGGAGAATATTACAGCGGTACTTGGTGAGGATATTCCTGGGGGATCGTCCACTGAGGCAATATGGATGGAACTGAGAAATAACAAGATAATGGGATTGTGCTATAGGCCCCACAAGAATTAGAAAAGCAAATCTGTAGGGAGATCACGGATGGCTGCAAGAATAATAGGCATGTAATAACGCAGGATTTTAACTTTCTAAATATCTACAGGTATTTGGAAGATTAAAATCCCACCCATAGTGCTTGGATGAGATTGAATTTGTTAAGTACGTTTCTTAATTCTGTTTCTCTTAATCAAAATGTAGATCACCCTACTTAAGAAAGGGTAAAACAATCTTCTCAGGTTTCTGAAGTGTTAATGGGAAAGCACTTTGGGACCAGTGACCATAATTCTATTCATTTTTAAATAGTTTTATGGAAAATAATCGGATTGGCCCACGTCAAAGTCGTAAATTTAGGCATGGTTTTGATTGGATTAGGCAGGAACTTTCCAAAGTGGACAGGGGGAACTTGTTTGCAGTTAAAGAGACATCAGATAAGTGGGAGGCTTTGAAAACTGAGGTAACAAGAGTTCAAGGCAGTATCTTCCTATTAGAATGAATGGTAAGACTTGCAGGCGCAGGGAACTCAAGATGATGAGAGATATTGAATAATGTCAGGAATAAGCAACTGGGATCAAGTGAATTTCTTGACAAAGATAGTGGGTGTAGTACACTTAAGAAGAAAATCAGGAGGGCAAAAATTGAACATAGGTAGTTTTGGCAGATAAGCTTAAGGAGAATCAAAAGAAATTATAAAAGTATATTACAGGAAAAAAGTCAATAGGAAAATAATTAGGCCTCTTAGAGATTAATGAGGTTGTCCACGTGTGGAGCACAAGACATTGGTGAGGTCCAAAAGAATATTTCTCGTCTGTATTTACCATGGAGAAAGACATGGATGTGAGTGAACTCGGGGAAGTTACTAGTTATGTCCTGGAGAGAACATATTGCAGAAGCGGAGGTGCTGGAGACCTGAAAATGCAGAAAGGTAGATAACCCCCCCAGGGCTTGATCAAATGTAGCCTGGAACATTGTGGTATCTGGGGAAGAAATTACGGGATCACTGACAGAGATATCATCCCATTGTGGAGCTGGCGGCCTCTAACCGGAATCGACCTGGGGGCTCCAGTCGCAGAGCCTACGGACTCACCTACTACTCACCTACCATCATGGAGCTGGCTAACTCGGAGGCTGTGGTGGTGCGGCGGCCCGAGGCCTCGGCCGCAGGCCCTGTGGACAGTAAAATCGGGAGCTCGCAGGTCCCTGGTGGGAGACCGATTTCCGAGAGCTCCTGCAATGGCAACTTCGCCCGCCCCGAATCGCGAGATTTGAATCGGCCCGTCGTAGGGCCTTACATCACCGAGTGCGGCTTAATCGGCCACGGGACTTACCAACGGCCGCTGGGAGCTTTAACATCAGGAGCCTCGATCGCCTCGACGCGTGAGAAGAATAAAGAACAGGGAAGAGATAAGACTTTTGCCTTCCATCACAGTGAGGAGGTGTTTGGAGATTCACTGTGATGGATGTTTGTGTGAAACTGTGCTAATTTTGTGTTATGTTTATTTTATTGTTATGACTGCAGGGAACGAAATTTCGTTCAAACCTCTGTCTGTTTGAATGACAATAAAGGCAATTTGTATTTTGTATTTGTAAGGGGGAAGTATTGCAAAACTGGAGGGTGGCTAATGTTGTGCTTCTGTTTACAAAAGACTGTAAGGAAAAGCCTGGGAACCACAAACTTATAAGCCTCACATCAGTAGTGTGTAAATCTGAGAAAGGACTCTGAGAGATAGAATCTATATGCATTTGGAAAGGGAAGCACTGATTTGGTTAGTTGGTACGAGTCTGACTGTTTTTTAAACAGGTGATGAAGAAAACTGATGAATGCAGTGTAGTAGGCATTGTCTACCTGGACTTTAGAGGGGAGAGGAGAGGGGGGGAGAGGGGGGGGGGGGGGGGGGGAGGGGGGGGGGGGGGGGGAGGGGGGAGGGAGGGGGGAGGGGGGGGGGGGGGGGAGGAGGGGGGGGGGGGGGGGGGGGGGGGGGGGGGGGGGAAGGGAGGGAGGGGGGGGGGGGAGGGGGAGAGGGGGGGGGGGGAGAGGGGGGGGGGGGGGGGGGGGGGGGGGGGGAGGGGGGGGGGGGGGGGGGGAGGGAGGGGGGGGGGGGGGGGGGGGGGGGGAGGGAGGGGGGGGGGGGGGGGGGAGGAGAGAGAGAGTGCCTTTTTACTTCAACCCAAACCCAAACAACTATTTGCAGGCAGTGCTTTTTTACCTCTAACCATATTTTCATTTTCAAACCAAATTAAGGATACTCACAGTGCTGTAGACATTTGTCAGTGTCATTCAAAGCTCTGATTGAGGCACACCACTTGCAGAGACTGATTGAGGCACACCACTTGCAGAGACTGATTGAGGCACACCACTTGCAGAGACTGATTGAGGCACACCACTTCCTGGTTTTATAGTCGATCCCCCTCCCACCAGCAGGGGCAGCAGAGAGAATGGGGAATGTTGTAAAAACATTAATATCTCTGTCAATTTTCATCGACGGGAAAAATCCTCAGCACACACGTGGCGGAGGGGGGCTCTGAGCGAGGTGGCCAAAAATGATGGCCGTAGGTGGCGGCATACTATCGGAAACCGCAGCACAGAAAGCCGAAACTGGTCAAGAACAGAGTTTTAGTAATAAATAGATAGATAGATGGCGCACGTTTGAAAGTTTGAATGGTTTACTCAATTTTAATGTTTTTATGCTTCTCTATGGTACAATTTAGTTTAGAGACAAAGTTTACACATTTCAGGCATGGGCGGAAATCCTGGAGGTGGTAGGAGACAGGGGTCGGGAGGCCTGTTCCCCCCACCCCCCCCCTCATTATTTGAGAGGCGGGGGACAATACTCTCCATGTTTTGTGACCTGGGCGCTACAACCAGTCCCAGGTCGGCTCGCTTGCCCCACACTCTAAAGACGTGCAGGTTTGTAGGTTAAATGCTTCGGTAAATTGTAAATCGTTCCTAGTGTGTCGAATGGTGTTAGTGTACGGGGTGATTGCTGGTCAGCGCAGACACGATGGGCCAAAGGACCTGCAGTTCCCAGGTCGCCTGCGTGCCCAGGCCGGCTCGCCTGCCTCAGGAGTGGCTGTAGTGCCCAGGTCACCTACATGTCCCGGGACTGGCTGCAGATCCCAGGTCGCGAAAACTAATTGAAAAAAAATACAACTGTGGGCCGGATGATTTCAGGTTAAGGGCCAGATCCGGCCCATGGGCCGTAGGTTGCCGACCCCTGTCCTCGATGTCAGGCCTCATTGTGTCCCCCCCCATGTTTTAAAAGCGATTTCTGCCCAAAGAGTGTGCAGCTAGGATGGAAGAAAGGATAGCTCAACCCCAAAGAGGGCAAGGTCATGCACAAGCTCTACCGTAGAGATGTGGATTAAAAGGTATCCTGCTGGAGAAGGTTGATGAGTATACACAAGGAAATGGTTGTACATTGTCAGGTCTGCCCAGAAGCATGTTTAAAATGTCAAAGGAGTACAGAGGAATTCAGCAACATACCTGCACAAGGGTTTGCACTGAGCCTGGAGCTCATTGTGATCAACATGGGTCAACTTCAATCTGTCCCAGGCCAACCATAATGCAACATTTGATGGTCAATACCTAAAATCCCATGCTGAAGTCTCTGTTCTGCCATGAACACTCAGGCTTAAGGCATGCAAGCTCAAACTACTGACACCATGCCTGTGGATACTAGTGTTCAAAAGGGTATGTAGCAGTCTGTCTTCCCAGATCAGTATGATTGCTAAGGTTTTATCCTGCAGAGCACTGTCTTCACTCAGGATGACAGTTTGTCATCTCACCATTGCCATTAAGGATACAAGAAATTGAAACAGGAGTAGGCTATCTGGCCTCTTGTATTTGTTGCGCCATCAAAAAGATTATGGCTGATCGTTTATCTCAGCATCACTTTCCTACACTCACCCTGTATGTACTGACTTCTTTCTTGAATATACTCAGCAACTGAGCTTCTGTAGGCATTCTGCACTTGCCTTTACTATTGCTTGTCAGACCACTGACACTTATTCCCGACTGAAGTAATTTATGAAGAGAAATTAACAGTCTGAAGCTGGGCCTTCCAGCCTCTGAGCAGAGATTGTCCTCTGTTACAAGGGAACAGGTTCAAGGATCTGACTAGTAGAACAAACAAAAGGCTCACTCGTCTGTTTAGTTACAAATCAGTTTTATTGGCAAGAGAGGACACAAACAATACTTGGCTCGGTATGCGCGGGGTCCAGTTTTACAGCAGCAACGCACTCTCTCTCTGCCTCCGTCCGCGGCACTAATCGCGACTTAGCCCGTCGGTCAATCCATCTCGTACATGAACACATCACATACTTGTCTTAGTATGCGTGGTCCTTGTTACAGCAGCACACACCTCTCTCTCTCTCTGCCTCCATCCACGGTGCTGATCGCGACTCAGCCCGTCGGTGAACCCCGCTCGTACATGAACAAACTAACTTCTATCTTGCTGCCACCTGCCTTTATACAGGTAAGAAGTCAGGTGTTGAAATAACCACTAGTAAGTCATGGCCAATAGCGCTGTTCCCAAATTCAACTATAACCAATGGCAGGGGACTGCATCACAGCAAGCCCCCCACCCATTTGGGAACAAAGCGCTATTAGCCGCAGACTGCGCGCAAAGCAATACACAGCACTACAGACCTGCCGTGCAAATCCATACACACACGCTACAGACTTGGCATGTAAAGGACCTATCCCACTTGGCGATTTTTTCGGCGACTACCGGCATCATTGACTGACCTATCAGGTCACTGAAAATGTTGCGGCCTAATGCTGCGTGACGTGGTGTGATGACATATGACGCGCGGTGTTTCCTCAAGTATCGCAACATTTTTTTTGTCGTCACTGGATTTTGAAATGTTCAAAATCTTTTGGCGACCCTGATACGTAAGTCAATTACACCGGCAGTCGCCGAAAAAATCGCCAAGTGGGACAGGCCCTTAAACGTAATACACACAGCGCTGCTGATTTGGCGCACAAAGGTTTAAACAGAGCGCTGTTGGCTTAATGCGTGGGAATTTTAAAAAAGAGCTGTCGGCTGCAGCGCTATGGGTTCTAATTATAGCGCTACCGGTTGCAGCACTAAGGAGTTTAAATTTTGTGTTACCGGCCACAGCGCTATAGGCTTTAAACAGCACTATGGCCACAGCACTATGTGTCACAGATTGTTTGGGAAAATTCTCATATAACTTCCCACACCCTTGAACAGTCTGGTTACCATTACATCCGGCCCGCAGGCGTTACCTCGTTACATCCTTCCCACAGGCTGTAGTAAAGTCCATGCGGCCGTGATGCCAATCCGCTCATACGTACAATGTCGTAATATTATGGTCAACATGATTGTCCCAATGGTCAGCGAGGTTGGTGATGTCCTCTTTTACCCCATGCAGGGTGAAACCAGTCACTGAGTCTGTATGACCATGCATGGTAGAAATTAACTTGTTTTGTTGGATGTCCCAAACCTTAATGTCGCCATCAATACCACCAGAGATAATCTGATCGCTTGACATTAAACATGATTGCCAGTACTTGGCACGTGTTTTGAAACATATGGATTGCAGCCTTCTTCCGAATATCCCATAGCTTCACTGTTTCGTCATTGCTTCCTGTACAGATCAACTGTGGTCCCCGTCGGGCTGGATAACATGAATTCACAAAGGATGTGTGACCTTGGAAGGGTCTGTCCCACTTGGGCGTCATTTGCGCATCACGCGCATCGATTTTGTGACTCCCAAAATCCTGGGGCGCCGAGCGCGACCGCACGTCACTGCTTATGACGTATAAATTATGTTGTGTAAATGACGCACAAATAATGCCCAAGTGGGACAGGCCCTTAAGTCTCTTGATTCTTTCACTGCCCCCACTGCTGAAGTTTCGTCTGTTGATGCCAAGGCAACGAGCGGCTGCCACGTTGCGGGTGTGCTTGGCCTGCACCAGTGCCATCTCTTTGCTACTTCTTTTTACCAAACATTTTCTATTCTATTCGTCAGATCCTGCCGACTAGTCATTGAAAGGCACGGCATTTTCTTCCATTGCTATGCAGACGATACACAACTCCCCCTGAAGCCCAAAAACCAATCAAATCTGCTTAACCTTACCCGCTGCCTCGAGGATATAAAGTGCTGGATGTCCCAGAACTTCCTCCAACTAAATGAGAGTAAGTCTGAGGTCATCCTTCTCGGCCCCTCGGACTCAATCAAACTGATAGCAGGCAGTCTTGGAAGTCTTACCCCACTACTCAAACCTCACGTCAAAAACCTCGGCGTGATATTTGACTCAGCACTGAAATTTGACAAACAAGTCAATGCCGTGGTAAAAGCTAGCTTCAGCTTCAGACAATAGCTAAAATAAAACAATTCCTCCACTCTGATGACCTCGAAAAGATCATCCACACATTTATCTCCTCCCGCCTAGATTACTGCAACTCTCTTTACACTGGCGTCAGCCAATCTTCCCTGTCCCGCCTGCAACTGGTCCAAAACGCCGCAACGAGACTCCTGACGGGCACCTGAAAAAGGGACCACATCACCCCTATCCTGGCCTCTCTCCACTGCTCCCTGTGCGGTTCTGTATACACTTCAAGACCCTCCTCTATGTCTACAAAGTCCTCAATGGGCTTGCCCCCTACATTAAAAGTCTTCTCACCCACCACTCCACCTCCAGGTCCCTCAGATCGGCCGACTTGGGGCTGCTGAATATCCCGCGGTCTAGGCATAAGCTTAGGGGCGACTGCGTCTTTGCGGTTGCAGCTCCTAGACTGTGGAACAGCATCCCCTTTCCCATCAGAACTGCCCCCTCCATCGACTCCTTTAAGTCAAGACTAAAATCTTATCTATACGCCCAAGCCTTTCCTGACATCCACTGAGCGAGGGCTATATGTATATATGTATGTAGTTTGTTTGTTTATACTATCCTTATAACAAATGTAAAGCACTTTGGCCAACGAGAGTTGTTCTTTAAATGTGCTATATAAATAAATGTGACTTGACTCGACTACGCCAATTGTTACAAGGGAACAGGCTCAAGGATCTGACCAGTGATACATAAAAAGGCTCACTCGTCGGTTTAGTTGCAAATCAGTTTTATTGTCAAGAGAGGACAAAAACAATACCTATCGCGGTTTGCGCGGGGTCGAGTTTTACATTGAAAGTTAAGTAGCTTCCACATGACATGCACAACCCTGATGCATGACACTCTGTAAGGATATTAGGGCATGAAAAGGCAGGTGAAAGAAAGACAATAAGAATGCTAAATAGGTGCCTGTAATGTTATATTTTATTTCACTACTGTGGTTGAATTATGCTGTGATGGTTAGCAACAGGGTTACAGTGAGGTAAGGACTATTGTGGAATGGGATATTGGAATTGTATTACTTGATTGTGCAGGCTGATCAGGTTTTTCTTGGATTGGCCAGCTGAGAATTGGCTCCCAACTCTGTCTTCTCCTCTCCACATCTTCCTCCACCTCCATGACCGACGCAAAGGCTCAACCACGTGATAATGACATCCTGAGGACACAACAGACCACAAGGTATATTGAACCTTGGTCTGAAGAGGATTACAGGGATCCTCAGATGCGGTCCAGGCAGCAGAATCAATGTTTAATAATAATAATAATATATTTTATTGTCATTGCACATAAGTGCAATGAGATTTGGTATGCTGCTTCCATCTGATGTCATAATTTAAATAACTAATAAAGTTTAGATTTAGACACCCCGAGAAAAACATGCGAAAAGTCCTTTCTAGCAGAATGTGGGTGTCATCATTTAGATTAGATTCCTTTATTGTCAATCAGACCTTTCGGTCTAAACAAAATTTCGTTGCCTGCAGTCATACATATAATAATAAATAACAAAACATACAATAAACACAAATTAACATCCACCACAGTGAGTTCACCAGGCATCTCCTCACTGTGATGGAGGCAAAAGTCTTAAAGTCTCTGTCTCTTCCCTCCTTGTTCTCCCTCTGCGCTGAGGCGATCCAGGCTTCCGTTGTTGTGACCCCGCCGGATGATGGTGAGTAAGTCCCGCGGCTCAACCGAGCTCCGCGAACGGGCCGGTTCAAGCTCCGTGGCCCGGGGTGGTAGAAGCTGCCGAAGATGCCGCCCTCCAGTCCAGCGGACGCAGCTGTAGTTGCGGGAGCTCCGGAAAAACAGGTCACCAACCTGTGACCTGCGAGCTCCCGACGATGTCGTCCACTGGGCCTGCGGCTGAGCCCCGAATTCAGGTCGCCGCTGCCAGAATGCCGCCTCAGCCCCGAAGCCGGGCCACCGCCACCGGTACGCCACCACAGCTCCGAATTCGGCCAGCCTCGTGTTGGTAAGTCCTGGCTGGCTCTGCCTCCGGAGCCTCAAGGTCGGTCGCAGTTGGAGGCCGTCAGCTCCGCCATTAGGCCTCAGCGCAGACGGAGGCAGAGAAGGGGGATACGACAAGAAGAGTCGCATTCCCCCGAAGGAAGAGACAAAAAAACATGCTTTATCAAATTATTATAAATCAAATGATTACAAATGATATACCCTTGGTATATGGGTTATCCACCAGAGTCCAGTGGTATCAGAAAAGCCCTCTCAACCCACGCCATAAGATACTTTGATTTTGCAACTCAAAAATGAAATATACAGCAGAATACCTGTACCATGATTTCATTGTGCCTATTTTCTGAAAGTTTTGGGAAGCGGCTGTTATAATGTGAAATGTGGCCCCACACCAACTACATTCAGAGTATAAAAATGCCTCACTCGTGGTTCAGTTTGGTGTTCATATGTGGTACCAGCAATGTGATACTTGCAGGCAAACCTGCAACTTCAGGAGAGCAGCAAGCCTCAGAAAGTGCACATATGTTTTGCCTTCTGTTCTTTGTCAAGGGTGAATGATAAAGAATGAAGGAATTCTTCTCTCTTGGAGTCGATAACCTTCCAAAGCAAGGTTTTAATGTCCCCTACATCAACCTCGTATGTCAGAAGCATAAAAGTCAAAGTCACCATGCCACCATCAGCTCCTCTCAATGCAACTGGTCTACTTGGGAGTAGCTTGTGTTGCAAAATGCGGCATGGTTCTCAGATTCAGATTCAACTTTATTGCAATTGTGCAGTGTACAGTACAGAGACAACGAAATGCAGTTAGCATCTCCCTAGAAGAGCGACACAAATATGAGCAATAAATAAATCTGTTTACGTGCAAACAGTCATAGTATTTTTTTCCTTCTTGACCAGAGTTGAGGTATTGTGGGTCCAAGAGAGGTCATCGGAGATGTTGACCCCCAGGAACCTGAAGCCGGAAACACGTTACACCTCCGTCCCGTTAATGTGGATGGGGGTGTGCGTGCCGCCCCTAGACTTCCTGAAGTCTACAATGAGCTCCATGGTCTTCTTGGAGTTAAGGGCCAGGTTGTTGTCAGCGCACCATCCTGCTAGGAGCTGGACCTCCTCCCTATAGGCAGACTCATCGTTGTTGCTGATGAGGCCAATCACTGTTGTATCATCTGCATACTTGATGATGGTGTTAGTACCATGTACAGGTGTGCAGTCATAGGTGAAGAGGGAGTAGAGGAGGGGGCTCAGCACACAGCCCTGTGGAACGCCGGTGTTCAGGGTGAGGGTTGAAGAGGTGTGCTTGTTTAACTTAACAGACTGGGATCTGTTGGTTAGAAAGTCCAGTATCCAGTTGCAGAGGGAGGGGTCGATGCCCAGGTCACCGAGTTTGGTGATCAGTTTAGAGGGTAGGATGGTGTTGAATGCTGAGCTGTAATCGATGAACAGCATTCTTACGTAAGTGTCTCTGTTGTCGAGGTGGGAGAGGGCGGAATGAAGTGCCATTGAGAGGGCATCCTCCGTACTCCTGTTCTTGCGGTAGGCAAACTGATAGGGATCCAATGTGGGGGGTAGGCAGCCTTTGAGATGTGCCAGGACCAGCCTCTCGAAGCACTTGATGATGATGGGAGTAAGTGCAACTGTGCGGAAGTTGTTGAGGCTTGCCGCAGTGGAATGTTTTGGCACCGGCACGATGGAGGCGGTTTTAAGGCACGTGGGCACAACTGCTTGGGCAAGTGACAGGTTGAAGATGTCAGTCCAGACGTCTGTCAGCTGCGCAGCACAGGCCCTGAGGACGCGCCCGGGGATGCCGTCAGGACCAGCAGCCTTACGTGCATTAGTCCTACTCAGTGCCATGTACACGTCGTAGGGGGTGAGTGTGAGGGGCTGGTGATCGGCAGGGAGCACTGCCTTGACGGCCATCTCTAGATTGTTCCTGCCATAGAAGTGGTTAAGCTCCTCAAGGAAGGAGGCGTTGCTGGATGTGGGGGTGGTGTTGGTGGGTCTATAGTCCGTGATGGCCTGGATGCCTTGCCACATGCGTCGGGGGTCGGAGTTGTTGTTGAATCGGAATTGTTGTTGATTCGGAAGTGGCGGCGCTGTTGAACGGCTGCGGCTCGCCTGCAGTCCGTCTGTTTTTACTTTTTTGTGTTGTTTTTTTTGTCTTGTTTAGTTAAATATTTGGTTATTAGGTTGTGTTATGTGTGGGGGGTGGGGGGGGAGGCTGAAACAGGGCTTTCTGTCTCTCCCTTCCGAGGAATGCTACTTTTTCTTGTCGTATCTCCCTTCTCTGCCTCCGTCTGCGCTGAGGCCTAATGGCGGAGCTGGCGGCCTCCAACCTGCGACCTACCTCGAGGCTCCTGAGGTAAAGCCAGCCAGGACTCACCAACGCAAGGCTGGCCGTCTTCGAGCTGTGGCGGCGTTTGGGCGCTCCAGTGGCAGCGGCACGACTCGGCACTCCGGTGAGGGTGGACCAGCGTGGGGCTGAGACGCTCCGGTGGCAGCGGCACGACTCGAGGCTGGGACCGGCGCTCCGGTGGCAGCGGCACGACTCGAGGCTGGGACCGGCGCTCCGGTGGCTGAGGCGGCCCGGCGCGGGGCTGAGGCGGTGCTCCAGTGGCTGTGGCGGCCCGGCGCGGGACTGAGACGGTGCTCCGGTAGCTGAGGCGGCCCGGCGTGGGGCTGAGACAGTGCTCCGGTAGCTGAGGCGGCATTCTGAATCCGGGGCTCGGCCGCGGGCCAGTGGACGACATCGTCGGGAGCTCGCAGGTCACAGGCTGGTGCCTGATTTCCGGAGCTCCTGCGGCAACAGCTGCGTCCGCTGGACTGGGGGGCGGCAGCTTCGACCACCCCGGGCCGCGGAGCTTGAACCGGCTCGTTCGCGGAGCTCGGTGAGCCGCGGGATTGACTTACCATCGCCCGGTGGGGTATCGCCTCAGCGCAGAGGGAGAAGAGGAGGGAAGAGACAGTAACCCTAAGATTTTTGCCTCCATCACAGTGAGGAGGTGCCTGGTGAATTCACTGTGGTGAATGTTAATTTGTGTTTATTGTGTGTTTAGTTGTTTATTATTACATATATGGCTGCAGGCAACGACATTTCGTTCCGAATAAAGGATCTAAGTCTAAGTCATCTAAGTGAAGTGCTCCTCAATCTTGAGCTTATGGCAGTGCTTGGCCTTCTTGATGCCCCTCTTCAGGTTAGCCCTGGATGAACTGTAGGCTCGGGCATCGCCTGACATCGCTGTTCATCCATGGCTTCGGATTCGGGAATATGGTCACCCGTTTAAGGGAGGTGACATTGTTGATGGTGGAGTTTATAAAGTCCAGAACAGAGGATGTATAGGAATCAATGTCCGTGTGGGAGTCAAGGGTGGCCTGGGCTGCAAACGCCTTCTAGTCAGTGTTTCCAAAACACTGCTGAAGTGTGGAGTCCGCCTCCTCTGACCAGACTTTAACTGTCCTCACAGTGGGTTTAACCCGTCTGATGAGTGGGGAGTACTTTGGGAGCAGGAACAATGAGAGGTGATCAGACTGTCCAAGGTGGGGGAGGGGGATGGCTTTGTAAGCTTCAGCCATGTTAGTGTAGACTTTGTCCAGTGTCTTGTCTTCTCTAGTGGCGAAGGAGACATGTTGGTGGAATATGGGGAGTACAGTCTTCAGGTTGGAGTGATTGAAGTCAACCGCAACAATGAAGGCTGCCTCGGGGTTGTGAGTCTGTTGTTTGCTAATGGCAGTATGCAGATCTTTCATTGCAAGCTTGGCATTGGCATCAGGAGGAATATAGGCTGCAGCCACAACAGCGGAGGTAAACTCTCTGGGCAGATAGAACGGTCTGCATCTAACCAGGAGGAACTCTAGGTTAGCTGAGCAGTGACTCTCGATGATGGTGGAGTCCGTGCACCATGCTTTATTTACATAAATGCACAGACCCCCACCTCTGGTCTTACCGGAGTCTGTCATCCTGTCTGCTCGGAGTAAATGACGCCCCGTTAGCTGGATGGCGCTGTCAGGAACGTCGGTGTTGAGCCAAGTTTCAGTGAAGATCAGGATGCTGCAGTCTTTGATCTAGTTGTGGGAGGTGATCCTTAGCCGGAGTTCGTCCATTTTGTTTGCCAGAGAGCGCATGTTGGCGAGGAAAAGGCTAGGAATTGCTAGCCTGTGTGGGGCTAGCTCTAACCTGGCCTTTAACCCACCTTGGTGCTTCCGGTCAGCGAGCTGGCTTGGTGTGCGCTGGTGTTCTGCCGCTCCTCTGCTCCGCACCTCCGGGGCTCCGCTGGCGTTCAGCCGCCCTGCGGCTCCGCTGGCGTTCTGCCGCCCCGCGGCTCCAGTGAAGATCAGCCGCCCTACGGCTCCGGTGGAGTTCTGCCGCCCTACGGCTCCGCTGCCGTTCTGCCGCCCTACGGCTCCGCTGCTTTGACGAGCTCAGGAGCGAGACGGAGACCGTTCAGAAAGTTGTTGCTCTGTAGCTCTGCATGCTGCTCTCCATTTGTAAACAGGAAAATAGTTGCACAAGTACCTATGGTGAAGTAGGTCACATTTTGATCTAACTCCCCACTTCTATCCCAACACCATCTTTCAGCATATATCAAAGCCTTCTGTGAGATTTACCCACTCTCCCTATGACGCTGCACTCTTAGAGGTATTTAACCAAATGTTAGGTACTAACAGGATTTTCCTGAACCTTTAGATGAAGTCACACAATTCACAATCATTGTGATTGCCGAATCTGTTATGCCCTGACATACTTTTGCAATTCAAGTACTTCATATATCCACTTCACCACTAACTTCCATCCGGCACTCAAATACACCTGGACCATTTCCGACACTTCCCTACCATTTCTTGACCTCACTATCTCCATCGCAGGTGATAGACTTCTGACCGACATGCACTATAAACCCACTGACTATAAACTTTAACTCTAGGTTCATTGGAAGAAGCAATGAACAATAAGGCTGACTTAAGGAAATTAATATCATATTTATATAATAGCATCTTAAATATAGAATTACCATCGACAGAGGCACTTAGAGAAGAATGGGAATGAGAACTACTGATAAAAATCCTGAAAGAAACTTGGGAAAAACACTTGATACATATACATAAATGTTCGATTAACGCAAGACATAACTTAAATCAATTTAAAATTCTACACAGATTATATGACTCGAAAACTAGACTGCACAGATTCTACCCAAATACTTCCCCCATTTGTGACAAATGTTTATCTCAAAATGCCACTATAACACTCTTTTGTCTCTTGTATAAAACTACATACATTTTGGAGCGAAATCTTTGAAATTTTCACAAAATTACTTAAGATAACACTTGATCCTAACACTGAAATGATTATAGTTGGATTAATGGAAGACGAGAATAAACCGAATACGTTTCAAAATTTTTTCCTTAATTATGGTTTAATAACGGCAAAAAAACATACTTACATTTTGGAAAAATACATCGATACCAACGCTTAAAATGTGGATTTCAAACATGTCAGAAACCTCACATCTTAAAGAAATGCGATTCCTCCGAACAGACAAGTAGACCAATTCTTAAGGATTTGGTCTCCATTTGTCGACTTCTTATAAACATATGATGCAACACAAATGTAGAAATGATCTGTTTCAGGATTGGGTGAATGGTGGTCAAGAATAATAAATAGCTATCTCTCCTTTATTCTTCTGCTTTCTACCTCTTCTTTTCTTTCAATTTTCTTTCTTGTCTCCTTTCCTTTTTCTCACCTTTCGGTATCACACACCTCTCTATTTCTTTTCTGTTCTCTTTCTGTCTCCTTTTTACTGTTAAAATAAAAAAATAAGAAGCTGTACATGAAATGTAACATGTCAATATATACTGGGTATCTACGGTACCATATTATTGTACTTCTAATAAAATTTTAAAAAATAATAAATAAATAAATAAAATTTAAAAAACCCACCGACTCCCATGGCCATACACTTCTTCTCACCCTGCTTCCTGTAAGGACTCCACCCCCTACTCCCAATTCCTCCGTCTACACCGCATTTGCTCCCAGGATGTGTTCCACACCAGGGCATCGGAAATGTCCTCATTCTTCAGGGAACGGGGGTTCCCCTCCCCTACTATAGATGAGGCTCTCACCAGGGTCTCTTCAATACCCCGCAACACTACTCTCTCTCCCCATCCCCCCCACTCGGAACAAGGGCAGAGTCCCCCTAGTCCTCACCTTCCACCCCACTAGTCGTCACATACAACAAATAGTCCTCCATCATTTTCGCCACCTCCAGCGTGACCCCACCACTCGCCACATCTTCCTATCTCCCCCCATGTCTGCCTTCCGCAAAGACCGCTCCCTCCGTAACTCCCTGGTCAATTCTTCCCTTCCAGGAGATGCTACACTTGTCACTTTACCTCCCCCCTCGACTCCATTCAAGGACTCAAGCAGTCGTTCCAGGTGCGACAGAGGTTCACCTGCACCTCCTCCAACCTCATCTATTGCATCCGCTGCTCTAGATGTCAGCTGATCTACATCGGTGAGACCAAGCGTAGGCTTGGTGATCGTTTCGCTGAACAGCTCCGCACTAATCAACCTGATCTCCCTGTGGCTCAGCACTTCAACTCCCCCTCCCATTCCAAATCCGACCTTTCTGTCCTGGACCTCCTCCATGGCCAGAGTGAGCACCACCGGAAATTGGAGGAGTAGCACCTCATATTCCACTTGGGCAGTCTGCACCCCAGCGGCTTGAACATTGACTTCTATAATTTCCAGTAGCCCTTGCTGTCTCCTCCCCTTCTCAGCTCTTCCTCAGCCCTCTGGCTCATCCTCTTCCTTTCTTCTTCCCCACCCTACATCAGTCTGAAGAAGGGTTTCAGCCCGAAACTGTGCCTATTTCCTTCGCTCCATAGATGCTGCCTCACCCGCTGAGTTTCTCCAGCACTTTTGTCTAACTTCATGTACTCTAACATCCTTCTCAATATGGCAGTAGCACTACATTTGCAGATAACATACCAAATTGGAAGCCAGCAAACATTGACAACTTAGCAGCCCTTCAATTTTTTCCATTTAAAATTATATAATATACCTTCAGATCCACACAGCACCAAAAAGCATAAATATTAAGCAGATGGAGCCGTATGTGTGTAAAGAGAGCAAGTGTTTCAAGCTCTTATCTTTCATCAGAGCTGATCAATATGAAATGTTAACTCCATTAGTCTCTTTCTGCACAGTTGTGGAATGATCTACTGATAATTTATATTTTTATATCACAATTCCAGCAGTATTTATTTTAAAGTATTTTGCGTTCTTTTGAAAGTTCATCAGATATTGCACGGTCCTTCTTTAAGGCTAAATAGATAAGTAGATGACCTGTTCTCAGTGCTTAACAATTGCCTACAGTCATCTACTGACTGAAGATAACTATCCTTTTTTTCTTATTGATCACTTGAAAAATACAGTTTTATCTTGCCAGTCATAGCTACACAAACAATATTATAAACCAAACAATCCCAAAGATGTAGAACCTGAAGACAGGTCCCGACACGAAACATCGCCTATCCATGTTCTCCAGAGATACTGCCTGACCCATAGAGTTACTCCAGCACTTTGTGTTCAATCGCAAAGATGTGCGGGTTTGTATGTTAATTTGCCTCCATAAACTACCCCTAGTGTGTAGAGAGTGGATGAGAAAGTGAGAGAACATACAACTAGTGTGAATGGGTATTCAATGGTCAACATGGACTTGGTGGGCCAAAGGGCCTACTTCTTTGCTGATTCTCTAAAATAAATTAAACTAAACCATTATCCTTGTCTAATTTACATCTCCAATACATCGTATGCTCTGCAATATTTACAAGGTTCACATGTCTTTTTAGATGCCATTTAAACATTTCCTTTTGTTTCTTTGTCCTATGCTAATTAGTAATTATGAATAGGTTGTGGCCAATGGAGGAATGTTCATACAGCCAAATGATCACCATCATTATAAATCAACAGAAGCCTACTATTAAACCTAGGGCAGTAGGTTATTTTATATGATGTCTGATTTACTTTCTCGTAACTTCAATGAAAAGTTGGAAAAGTTGTAAACTGAACGACCAGCTCAAACCTGCAAGTTTGATTAAAATTGACTCCCAGCAATCTTTATTGAGTGTTAATTGGCTTAATAGCAAATTATGGTGTAACTACTCATTAGCACAGGCAGCATCTGCAAGGGAGAAACAGTTTTAGGATGGTGATCTTTTTTTCAAAACTAGATGAAATTAAGTGCAGCAGAGAGCAATGAAGGGAAGAAGGAAAAACAAAAATCAAGGTCTGTGATTGGCTAAAGGGTAGAAACAATGAAATGGCAAAAGGAAATAACAGTACAATCTATAGGAAGGAGCTGCAGATGCTGGTTTAATACTGAAGATAGACACCAAATGCTGGAGTAACTCAGTGGGCCAGGCAGCATATCTGGAGAAAAGAAATGAGAGATGTTTCTGGTCGGAACCCGAAGAAGGAACTTTGAGGCTGAAGAACGATTCCAGCCCGAATCATCACCTATTCCTTTTCTCCAGAGGAACAGTAAAATGTAAATGGACATAGTAATAGAGCAATAAAGGAAAGATGGGTTTAAAGGTGTAAATGGGAATGGCAGAAGTTACCCAGCTTTCATTATTCATAATGAAAATTCCCAGTGAAACGGAGCAGTTCCTGGATTGCATTAATGGACAACCACTGTTGCAATTATACAGAATAGGAAATGCAAGAAATCAATCCAAATATACATACTCTCCTTGAAAAACAAAAAACCCCAAACCTTCTGAAATTTCACAGAAAAAGCTGGAAATATTTATCAGGTGAGGCAACATTCTGTGGAGGGAGAAACAGAGTTAACGCCTAGAGCAATTACCCTTCATCAGTAATGCCCCTGTCCCACTTAGGAAACCTGAACGGAAACCTCTGGGAACTTTGCGCCCCACCTAAGGTTTCTGTGCGGTTCCCGGAGGTTGCAGGTGGTTGCCGGAGGTTGCAGGTAGTGGAAGCAGGTAGGGAGGCTGACAAAAACCTCCGGGAACCGCACGGAAACCTTGGGTGGGGCGCAAAGTCTCCAGAGGTTTCCGTTCAGGTTTCCTAAGTGGGACAGGAACATTAGGACGCTCACTTTTGTTCACCTTGACTTGCTGCTGGGCTTCGCTGGTATAGCCTAGGTATGTTGCAAAACGTACCTGAAGCGTCGCTGAAAATCTGTCCCAGCCCGTGTGCGCGATTTTGGCGCCGTTTAGAGGGGGGCGGGTTTAAAACGCGATTTTCCCTAGGCTGTTCAAATCGAGGTTTTTTAGCCTAGTTAATTATTAACGAAAAATCGCTGGAAGATTCCCTCGCTTGAGCTATTATTAGTTTTAAGGGCTTTATTTAATTGTTATAGTAGGTTAAAAATTAACCTCTAAACCCCCGACCGCCGACAACAGGCCAGATCTCATACAGGAGAAAACGGAAGGTGGGCTGTTTATTTTTACATTAAAAAGGGCTTTTTAAGATCCCTTTATACAAAGTTTAATGTTGCGAGTAGCTAATTTTGGGCCCATTATATCCCGCAGTATTTTTCTGGGCATTTGGGGGTACAAATCTACCGCAATGTGAACGTTCTAAACCAGCGCGTTCACAGGATCCCACTAGAAAGCTGATTTAAATGGACTTTAATTTACAGCAAATGAACACTAAATTCCTTTGATTTGGCCCAAAAATTAATGTAAATGAGATTTAAAAATCATGTTTTATTGTGAATTATTTGTGAATATTATTTGGACACTTAGGCTATTTAAAAATGTTAATCATTTATTAAGAAATGGATAGATGTTTAGATCTAGTAATTGAAGTTTGGAATTAGCTACAATTAGGTAACTAACTAATTATATGCTTTAATTTCACGTCATCCAAGTAAGATTATTTTATATTTGTTTCAGAATGCTTCAATCTATGATAACTGAAAATTTCATTCAGTTCTCTTAATTTTTAAGAAAGTTATGGGCTTTTGACTGTCCTTGATCACAGCTTTTTTGTTATGTCCATAGCAAATCAATAGGGAACATGCTAATTTCAGAGTATGAAAATGGCCATAACTTTTTAAATACTTGAGATATGAAAGTGAATTAGGTGTAAAAGTAAACTTATTTTTATGCTTTATCTGATGGGATAAATTGCAGACTTGATTTTTAAAATCTCAAAATTTTGTAACATTGCTATATAGCCCATGCCATGGGGTCACATAATTATTGCAATGATCCCCAAACTAACGCTATAAAAACCGTCCCGAGATCGCAAAAGGCGCAGTATAACTGTACAGCTTCTCACATCCCACAGTTTTTAAAAATGTTTTAAAAAGTTCCCGTACATTCATCAAAGATCCTATGGTTTCATGATCCTGCGTCCTGGATCCTCTCAGCTGCTGGTTGCCATGGACCGTCTGCTGGCCTGTCTCCAAGGGCGCTCGTCGACTGACCAATGATAGCGCCGATTGCTGTACAGTGCTTGACATTAGCGGCGTCTTCGGAGTCAATCGGATGTTGCGTTGCTGTTGCCCCGCTGAAGGTTGGAGCTTCCGCGGCGGGAAAGGTTTGAGCTGGAGCAGGGCCTGTGTGCTGGTGCGGGAGATTCAGGCTACCGGAATGATCATGAGCAAGGCCGACTATGCTGAGATAGCCAGGTATCTGGAACGGCTGCGGCCCAACAGGCAGAGCTTGAAAATGTTGAAGGAGCAATTCCCCAGGTAAGAGTCAAAGACAGGTAACATAACCTTAACACGGAGAGAAGATTCTGAATAAAATTCACATCATTGCCCCATGAGTAATTTATAATCAGTTTCGCACTTTAAAAATGGCAAACATCCGAGATATTCCCTACACAGCAAGCTTCAGTCAACTGCAATCTAACTCTGGCGGTGATCAGAGAGGTGATTTGTTTCCGTTCACCTAAATGAGTGACTACTTTTCTTCACCCAAGGAACAGCAAACCGCTTTAACCTGTCTGACACATCAGCATCTTGTCAGTGCCACATTGGCAGACTTAGCAGAAGAGATGATTAGAAGATGAGGAATTCGGAAGGGAATGAGGGAAGGCCCAGCAGAACAACCAGTCAATGAGGGGAAATATTGTGAAGGAAAAACTAAGAATCTGCTGGTGGGCACAGCTAGTGAGTTAGCCCAGAGGAAAAGGCAAAATAAAAGTAATGCATTTGATTGAAGAAACAGGTGGAGCAAATTTGAACAAGATAAAACAAGAAAACACCAGAAATACTTAACAGGTCAAGCTACATCTGTAAAGGGGAATAAAAACCCTGTAATTTGCCTTTTCAGACATAAAGGGAACTCAGTGGGTCAGGCAGAATCTGGGGAGATAAAAAAGGAAGAGATGTGAGGGTGGGGCAAAGCCTGGCAAGTGACAGGCGAGGGGAAGATTGGTAGAATAAATGTGTGCACTGGATTTTGGGCGCAGTGGAAAGGGAGGGGGTTTAGGGAGTATTATTTGAAATTGGAAAATTCAATGTTCATACCTTTGCATTGTATGCTACCCAAGTGGAACACGAGGTGCTGTTCCTCCAGTTTGATATGACCTCACTCTGGCAATAGAGGAGGCCAAGGTCAAAAATCTCTGTATGGGAAAGGGAGTTAAAATGGTGAGCAAATGGAAGCTCCAGCAGTCCTTTTTGTACAGCCTAGGGACTGTTTCGCCGAACATTTGTGCTTGGTCTGCCACATGCAAACTGGAAGAACAGCACTTCATATCATAGAAACATAGAAACATAGAAATTAGGTGCAGGAGTAGGCCATTCGGCCCTTCGAGCCTGCACCGCCATTTAATATGATCATGGCTGATCATCCAACTCAGTATCCCGTACCTGCCTTCTCTCCATACCCTCTGATCCCCTTGGCCACAAGGGCCACATCTAACCCTCTTAAATATAGCCAATGAACTGGCCTCAACTACCCTCTGTGGCAGAGAGTTCCAGAGATTCACCACTCTCTGTGTGAAAAAAGTTCTCCTCATCTCGGTTTTAAAGGATTTCCCCCTTATCCTTAAGCTGTGACCCCTTGTCCTGGACTTCCCCAACATCGGGAACAATCTTCCTGCATCTAGCCTGTCCAACCCCTTAAGAATTTTGTAAGTTTCTATAAGATCCCCTCTCAATCTCCTAAACTCTAGAGAGTATAAACCAAGTCTATCCAGTCTTTCTTCATAAGACAGTCCTGACATCCCAGGAATCAGTCTGGTGAACCTTCTCTGCACTCCCTCTATGGCAACAATGTCCTTCCTCAGATTTGGAGACCAAAACTGCACGCAATACTCCAGGTGTGGTCTCACCAAGACCCTATACAACTGCAGTAGAACCTCCCTGCTCCTATACTCAAATCCTCTTGCTATGAAAGCCAACATGCCATTCGCTTTCTTTACTGCCTGCTGCACCTGCATGCCTACCTTCAATGACTGGTGTACCATGACACCCAGGTCTCGCTGCATCTCCCCCTTTCCCAATCGGCCACCGTTTAGATAATAATCTGCTTTCCCGTTTTTGCCACCAAAATGGATAACCTCACATATCCCGCTTGGGTAACTTGCAACTCAACAAATGAACATTGAATTCACCAAATTCATGTAATATCGCCCTGTTACCCCACTTCTCTGTCCCCGTGTCCCAACCCTGTGTGCACACTTTTTTCCCCACGATCTCTCACCATCCTAGTCACCCTGCTACTTTCTCCAACTCTGCACTTTCATTTCCACCATCCCCCATCCCTTTCATACATATCCTACCCTCCATTTACATTTCAAACCTCTCCTTATCCGATACCCTTTTGTCTCTCTTTTCACATCTAGCCTTTGTCACCTATACAGGTTTGCAGGGTTTGTACAGGTTTGCAGGGACTGGTTGAAAAGCAAAGTTTTCCATTATCATGATTTCAGATTGAACAACTAAGAGATGAGAAAATGGACCATCAGTGCTCTATTGAAGTACGAATATCGATAAGTTAACCATCTTGTGTGTAATTATTATGTAGTTTAGTGTCGTTCTGTGCAACCTGGACTAATAAATGGACTGATCATCTTCTCAGATTTCCTTGAAAATTAGTGTCTGTTCATTAGAGCACAAAAGTAACATAACAGAAAAAAGGTCTCAACACCAAATTCCAGTGGGCATTTGGCAATAATTCGAGTGATATCAATGGTTCATAACTTTGAAGGAACTTTGAGTTGAAAGTTGATTTTTCGGCTGTGTACCAGAGGTGTGCAAAACATGATTTTCAATCAAATCTGAGATGGTGACCAGCCAACCTTCTTACTTACTTTTATTTGGTACAGAATCAAATCAACCAGTATCAAGCAATTTATATACAAGTCTGATAAACCATCAATGTTTGCTGGATTTTGGTCCTTGAAAGTTGGATTTTTGGACCTTGAAAGTCCTGGAAAAATATTTGAATTTATAGCTGTTCCAAGTGTACCTGGTCACCTTCAAAAAAAACTCAATTAAATTTGTGAGAATCAATTTTCTATGCATTATGAAAATAAGGCACTGTTGAGTTTACAAGCAGAGAAGCTTTTGGTTGTGAACAGACATAATAAGTAGAAGCTGGAAAAAAAGCATTTGATGCCTTTCACCTGCTCTACCATTCAGTAAAATTAGAATTGAAGTATTACTTCAAAGTAATTTCCTCCACACATCCTTTCCCTTGATCCCATTAATATTCAAAATCTATTGATCGGTCATGAATAAACAGTGACGAACCTCCACATTCTTTTTGAGAGATGTGCCATTCTTTGTGTGAAGAAGTCTTATAATTTCTATCCTGAATGTCTGACACATTATTTTGAGACTGGAGCATGGTTTTAGACGCCCCAACCAGAAGAACCATTATTTCAGCATCTGTCAAGCCGTGTAAAAATATTGTGTTTCTATGAGATCACTTATCATTTTATAAACTTGAGAGTTGGTATAGGCAAAGTCTATTTAATCAGGAAATGAGGAGGAATAAAGTATTTGAGCCCAGAATGTGTTTCATTACATCCTGTCCTTACCATCCTAAGAATCAATCTGATGAACCTTTGTTGTGCTCCCTCTACCTAATGAATATCGAAGACAAAGAGATCAAAACTGCACACTATATTTAAGGTCTAATTGCAGTAAAAGTTTTTGTAAATCAAGTCACATGGATGGACAGCCAAAGTGATACTCACCTCTAAATAGACAGTCAAAGTTAGAAGATGAAAATACTATATCAAAAGCTGAAACGGTAACTTTCAGAGAATGAATTCAAAAATGATAGCAGAAGAAAAAACATACCACTACAGAGCGAAGGAAGACAAAATGGAACAAATGAGAGGTGTCAAAGAGAAGGAAGAAACAGTGTAAGATAAAAATAGGTCACTTGTCAGGTTGTGAAATTCAGCCAGTGAAGATGGTCCTGTTATGTGAAAGAAAAATGTAAACATTGTGCAAGATAAAATGTAATTGGGAATTAAATCAGTTATACATAACTTTTTTAAATCAACACACACAATTTTGTAATACAGGTGCACAACCTTTTATCCGACAGCCTTGGGACCAGACACTTTTCGTAATTCAGAATTTGTCGGTCTTCGGAATGGAAATTTTTTAGCGTAGATTTTAATGGCTGGCTCAGTGGTAGAGTGCTCGGCTCATATCCGCAAGGTCGTGAGTTTGCGCCTTGATCCCGGCAGTTACTCGGTCGCGAGTTTGAGTTTTCAATGTAGGTTTTTTTTTGCAGAATAAATGTTCGTATGAAATGCAGTGTGTTGAATGAATTCCTCAATTTGTAAATGTGCCCGCAGCATTGAATCACCTCCCGCACTCATGTCACCCTAGCGGGGCTACATGCCCTTAGGCGATCTAAGGTCGCGAGTTTGCGCCTTGATCCCGGCAGTTACTCGGTCGCGAGTTTGAGTCTTCAATGTAGTTTTTTCTTGCAGAATAAATGTTTGTATGAAATGCAGTGTAGGAGAGGTGTACTGACTGTGTGGGCAGAACTTTGGAAGTGATTCTAAAAAGCCGCTGTGTCTCCCTGTCCCTGGGATAGCAGGGGGCGATCAAACAGCACAATACCCCCCTCCCCCCCCAACTTCAGAGGAATTCGCTCCCCGATGGGCCGCTACGGCGACAAGTGGCAGTTTACCCACAGCCCGAGCTGCGCCTCCTCATCCGCCACCCCAAGACTTACCTTGCACACCATCAGGTTCTGCCCCTACGTGTTCCTCTGGAGTTGGAGCGGGGCTGGGCTGGAGTTGCTGCTGGCTGTGGGTCTCTGGGATCTCCGTCCTTGCAGTGGGCCTGGGGGGTCGGTGTCCCGTTGGTCCTGACGTCTCCGGCCACCCCCCTGGACAGGAGCTGAGACTGGGAACTGTACCGCCCTTGCCCCCTCCCTCTGTAACTGCAAACAACCCCACTCTCCTGCAAGGGCGGTACAGTTCCCGGAGGATGGCAGGTGGCCGGAGACGTCAGGACCAACAGGAACCTGCTCCCCGATGGGCCCCTACGACGCCCCGAGCTGCGCCCCGTCATCCGCAACCCAGGTTCCTAAGTAGTTGGAGCGGTGCTGGGCTGCTGTTGGCTGTGGGTTCTCCGTGCTTGCGGTGGGCCTGGTCATCGACGTCCAATTGGTCCTGACGTCTCCGGTGACTCGCACCGATCTGCTGCCATCGCCGACGTGAAGACAGTACAAAGCCCCCGCGCCGGTGCAATGAGCGGGGAGCTGGAGAGGGGAGGGAAGGGGTCACACACATGGCCGGGAAGCAGAGGGGTGTAGATGGGGATGGTGACAGATGGGGCCAACAATGAGTGGAGAAAGACAGAAACACCGACGTGCAAAGGAGACCTACAACAGTGCATGATCTCTCTCCCGTGGCAGGTGACTGTCGCTGGGAAACTGAAGGGAGCGACAATCTGCTGCTGCCTCCCTGAGTTAAAGAGTTCCCACGGTAGACTCCCGATACATAGGCGGCCTAGCTCGGGGATTCTTGAATCCCCCGAATAAATAATAAAGACGAGTTAAACGTAAAGTAAAACTTTAAACATAAACTGGTGAGCTTTGGTGTGCAGACGACATCCTGGAAAAAATGTCCGGTTTCTTCCAGATAGGCGATATACCCTCCCGGGCAATATACCCTCCACTTCTCTTTTATGAAGGGGATTTAGTTCCCCTTTTTTCGAGGACCGACCGGAGGTTCCGCTGTCACCTCTGCGGGCCGCCCTCGGTGAACGCTAATTCAACTTTGTCTTTGGATTCCTACTCTCCCGCGCAATGTACCCTCGGCTTCTCTTTTATGAATGGGGATTTAGTTCCCCTTTCTTTGAGGACCGACCAGAGGTTCCGCTGTCACCTCTGCCGGGCGCCCTCGGTGAACGTCCTGTCTCCCTGTCCCTGGGATAGCAGGGGGCCATCAAACAGCACAATACCTCCCTCCCCCTCCAACTCCAGAGGAATCCGCTCCACGATGGGCCGCTACGGCGACAAGTGGCAGTTCGCCCACAGCCCGAGCTGCGCGACCCCAAAAACACGACGGCCCTTGCACACCATCAGCTTCTGTCCATACGGGGAGCGTGTTCCTCTGGAGTTGGAGCGGGGCTGGGCTGGAGTTGCTGGTCTGGGATCTCCGTGCTTGCAGTGGGCCTGGGGGTCGGTGTCCCGATGAGGGGGCGCAGCTCGGGGAGCGGCTTCTGGTGGTCCTGACGTCTCCGGCCAGTTTGCAGTTTTCCTCTGTAGTTGGAACGGGGCTGGGCTGCTGCTGGCTGTGGGTCTCTGGGATCTCGGACAGGCAGCAGCATATTGTCAATTATTAACCCTCCCGCGCAATATACCCTCACCTTTTCTTTTATGAATGGGGATTTAGTTCCCCTTTCTTCGAGGACCGGGACCGACCGGAGGTTCCGCTGTCACCTCTGCGGGCCGCCCTCGGTGAACGTTTTCAAGGACCTTTCTTCAAGGACCGAAATTTTTTTCGCTATTCGGAGGTTTTCGTTATTTGGACCGTCGGATAAAAGGTTGTGCACCTGTACATTGTGAAAAGTTGTTTTTATCCCCTCCATTTTCACAAATATATGTTGGAAGAATGTTTTGTCAGCTTCACAATCGGCATAAATAATTAAATGTAGTATGCCCAAAATGACATTAATTTCTGAAGTGTATATTTGTGTTTTAAAAATTCTGAATAACTCCACTGGCCAACAGAGGATAGCACAAAAAATGTGTAAGAAGGAACTGCAGATGCTGGTTTACAAAATGTTGGAGTAACTCAGCGGGACACTTTACACTCAGAGATGCTGCCTGTCTTGCTGAGTTACTTCAGTTTTTGTGTCTACAATGTAATAAAATGTATTTATTATTTTCCTCTTAAAACTTGAGGACCCAAGAGGGACTAATAATTTTATTGATGGTTGTTCAGTCACAATCACAATAATATTTTATTAGCCAAGTATATTGTGCAACATACGAGAAATTTCATTTGCCAAGTCAGTCATTCAAATAAAAAGCAACGGAACACATAAAATACATTTTAACATAAGCATCCACCACAGTGACTCCTCCACATTCCTCACTGTGATGGAAGGCGAAAATAAAGTTCAAATCTCTTCCCTTCTTTGCTCTCCCGCTGTCGGGGGCCTTGAGTCCTCCGTTGACGGGACGATCTTGACTCCCGTAGCCAGCGGCGTTTTGACCCCCCCCCGCATCGGGTCGATCAGCTCCTGCATCGGGGGGGGGGGGTTGGCTCCCCCGCGCTGGGCGATCGAACCACGTGACGAGCATCTGTATTGTTGGAGCTCCTGACTAGCCTCTCCCGAGACTAGGAGCTCTCGATGCAAAGTCGTAAGGACACGGTTGGAGCGATTCCAGGCAAGGGATCGACCGATGTTAAGTCAGCGTCCCGCGGTGGGGCTCAAAGTCAGTCCAAGGAGGCCTTCAGCTTCATCGATGGTTGGCCGCAGAGCCACTGGAGATGCGACCCGGAAAATAATCGCATCTCCGGCAAGGTAAGAAACTGAAAAAAAGTTTCCACCGACCCCCTTCCCCTTCCATAAAACAAACCGGAGAACATTTACACAGACTATTAAAACGCACTAAAAATAAATAAAAACATGTAAAAACAGACAGATTGGTGGCGGGGCTGCCTATAGTGCGGCACCTCTGGTACTAATCTATCAGGTACCCGCCACTCTCACCCCGCCCTCTGCACAACGAGCCGGGCTCCGCGAGGCCCAGGTCTACGAGTGCTTCGGCCGCCCACAGCCAGGGCCCGGCTGAGTACGAGAACCAAGCCGAGGTCCAGAAGCGCTAGTATGGGTGTTGTGGGCTGAAGTGACTGGTTACCAGAGGGTTAGTATAGACATTGTGAGCCAAATGGATTCTTGGGCTGGTGGCTCACTCACTCACTCATGGCTGGTGGGCTGGCAGTTGACTCACGGCTATTCCTTGAAATTCTATTTCAAACAGGGTGCAAGGCCACCAAATTCAAGTGCAGTTTCTTACCACTTCAAGCAGGGTGCAAGGCCACCAAATTCAAGTGCAGTTTCATACCATTTCAAGCAGGGTGCAAGGCCACTAAAGACAGCGACTCGTGACCTCTCCCCCCTCCATCTTGCAGAGACTGAGCCACGCCCACACTTCTGGGTTTTATAGTCCCTCCCCCTCCCACCAGAAGGGGCATGGCCTTCATGGCGTGATTGACAGGAGAGAGAATCTCAACATTTTTTAAACACTAATAACTCTTATTTTCATCGATGGGAAAAATCCTCGGCACCTGATGAGCGGATGTAGACTCTGAGTAAGATGGCCAAAAAATCACAGCCGTACGTGGTAGCGTTTTTTCTAAAATCAATATAAAGCGCAAACTGGAAGTGGTCAAGATTAGACTTTTAATTATATAGAAGGCAAGGCAACTTTAATTAGGCAAGGCAACTTTAATTAGGCCACACAGCTTTAGCATTTCCAAACCATAGGCAACACAGCTTTAGCATTTCCAAATTATATTTTCAGACCACATTAAGGTCACTGACAGGTCGGTAAAACGACTCACAGTTTAGTAGAAATGTCCAAAAATCACAGCCGGAAGTGGCAGCGTTTTTTCTAAAATTAATATACAGAACAAGAAGAAGTGGTCAAGATCAGACTTTTATTAATATAGATAGATAGATTTGGACACTTTGGCCCACATTGTTCACGTCCATCTTTTTGGTCATCTACACTAATCCTATTTATACCTAAGGTCACCCCTCGGCTTCCTATGCACTAGGCAAAACAAACCCAGGTTATCCAACCTCTCCCCATAATTAAAGTCCTCCAATCCAGGCTACATTGTGGTGAAGAAGGGTTTCGGCCCGAAACGTCACCTATTTCCTTCGCTCCATAGTGCTGCTGCACCCGCTGAGTTTCTCCAGCATTTTTGTCTACCTTCGATCTTCCAGCATCTGCAGTTCCTTCTTGAATACATTGTGGTGAATTCCCTCTGTATTCTCCACACAATCACATGCTTCCTATTGTGTGGCAATCAGAACTGCACATAGTACTCCAAGTGTAGCTTAAACAGTATTTTGTAAAGTTGCAATATGATGTCCAAATCAGAGGAAGGCAAGCATGTCATGTGCTACCTTCGCCACCCTATGTACCTAGGAAACGGAGGGGAACTTTTCATTCAGAGGGTGGTGTGTATGGAACAAGCTGCCAGAGGAAGTGGTTGAGCCAGATACAATAACAACATTTAAGACATTTGGACAGGTACGTGGATAGGAAAGGTTGAGAGGAATATGAGCAAAATGCGGGGAAAAAAGGACTAGTTTAGACAGAGAACCTTGGTTGGCATGGTCGGCCTTGGCCAAAGGGTCTGTTTCCATGTTGTATTACTCTATGACTCTAATGTAAATTCACTTGAACATGCCAGGCTTCAGATGCTCCCTAACCTGACTGTCTACCCTGCCCCGCATATTGGATTTGGTTGATTTGTCATCTACATTTTACTCCTCACCTGCTGCATGGCTACTATGCTTCCCACTCCTCTGCCAAATAAGTTTAAACCTTCCTGAGAAGTGTGAACTAACCTCCCTGCAAAAATATTGGACCCCCTCCACCCTCCTTATATAGCACTCACCTACCCCAGACATGATCCAAATGATTCAAATACCTAAAGCCCCTGCACCAGCTCTTTAGTCACTCGTTTAGTTTATCCTCCTATTTCTACCCGCACTAGCACATGTGGGAATCCAAATATCACCACCTTGGAGGTCATGCTTTTTAACTTCTGCCTAACTCCCTTTGCAAGGCCTCACCCGCTTTGCAAAATTGTCCATTTCAATATATGTATCCAACTTTCTCATTTAAATGATAATACTGAATTTCACAATCTTTTCAAATATGTACTCGTATTAACTGCATATTTTTTATTTAAAGAATCTTATTCCTTTGCCACTGATCGTAAATTTGAGTCCCCTTGCCAGTTTATCCTAATTGATTTAATCAAATTCCTTTTACAGTTTTAAAAAGGAATCTCCTTTTAACAGTCTCATTAACCAGTACCACCTTCCTCTCCAAATAAATCAAGCTTTTCTTCATCAGAAATCTTTCAGTACATACTTGTGTTGAAATAATAGCCATTGTAGGTCCCAATCCTTTGGAAGGGCACAGTCTTTAAGGGTGCTTTCTTGCTTTACTGGAATAGTTGCAAAATAAGAGACTTTAAATGCATGGAGAAACTAGAAATAGTGGAGATATTTTCCACCATTTGTTGAAATGATTCAGAATTTCACATTCCTTCATGTACCCAGACCATAAATTTCACTGTTTCAAATTTTGACGGTGCCTCCTCACCCAGGATTCACTCTTCAGGAATAGAAGAGCACAATTTATTGATGGAAATGATATGACTAACAGTTGAATGTCTTATGCACCTTTTTATTTAAACAGTCATGGTTGAGATAATGCAGTGTCCCACAGTTGAAATCGGAAATAATTTGAGTATACAGGTAATATTTAGGTTTCTTGACTGGATGAAAAAAAGTTGTTCTAAATAATTCCAATGTTGATGTGTAAATTGTGGCAAAATAATTAGAATTCATATATTTAAAGCTTTTGGGGAAGAATGGACATTCCGTATTGAACAATTATCTTTTTATTGGTAATACTGCATAATAGCCAGTCAATTGGAATTGAATGTTTAATGTAATCAAATTTGTTAGATTGTTTCGAATGGCAATTTTATGCTTTTTTAATTCTAAATATTCACCCCTTCCATCTCTACCTCATTATGCTGTGACCTGCATTGAATTCAGTTTACACCACCAATAATCTGAAATGAGTTCCTACGATTTTAATTTCTGTCCTTCTGCCCTGGAACTGTCGACGCCCATTCTTTTATGTGTTTGCGTGTGGTACCTAACTGCTAATATTTCTTTGTAAATTGCTTCTAAGCAAGCTCCTCCCATTTCTAATTGATACTTAATTCACTTTTTCCACTCAAGATGCTGCTCATCATTGTTCGGACAGATATGGTTAACTTAATGCATATTATCCTATAAAGGGTTTCTGAAAAGATAATTTTCAGACAACTGTGATCACTGAATGATGGACAATACAACAGCTTGCTAACAGCTTGGGACAGCAGTTAGTAAATTTATAGGACCATGGAGATTTAGGCAATGCATTCCCTCCTGATACTCAACTAGCCAATATTTAAATTATTGTTTTTAGCATATTGTTGGACTTGTTAAAAACATCTTGGTAGCATAATGTTGTGTCCGTTGCTTCAGGGAACTTTCATGAGTAGCTGAACTTAAGCATGAATGAAAACATTTGAATCTGTGTAAAGCTCTTTTATGTTTTATTTCAACCAAGATTAAGACTTCCCCAAGAAGTCTGTTAGAATATATATGAAGCAAATTGAGTGTTTGCTGATATTTAGGTTGACCTAATCGCTGTTTCAGTTATAAAAGTAACCACATTGTTCAGTGAAAATATGTAGAATATTCCCTTTTCTATCTAAGAGTAGCACAATTATTTATATCCCTTAAGAGCTTCTGCCAATCCCTCATCTAAAAGCCGTGTCCCACGGTACGAGTTCCAAGAGTTCTCCCGAGTTTGCCCTGATTCGAACTCGGAGATTTACGGTAATGGTCACTCGTCGGTATTCGGGGCTCTCGTGGACATTTTTCACCATCTTGAAAAATCTTCACGAGTCTTCCTGTGCTTACCTGCCGTTAGTGCTAAGAGACGTCCCCGAGCTCCGACCGTACCCGCTACGTTCATTCTCCATGCTTACCACGAGTTTGATATTTTTAAACTCGGGATAGCTCTTGAAATGAACTCGTACCGTGGGACAGGGCTTTAACGCCCATCAGCATCCTTTTTGTATTCACGTTTATGCAGCTTCACAGTCCGGCACAACTGCTCTTTGTGGTAGCCAATTGTTTGTTCTCATAAAGTGAGATGTTTCCCTTTCATTCTGCAATTAATCTGTTAAAAATGTATATTATTACTTTCATTTCCCATCGCAACATATATTCCCCATCCTTGATTGCCTTTGAAAAGCTACATTCTTGTACTGTTGCTGTCCTTGCGATCTCTGGCAGAAGATCCCTCAGTCCTATTTAGTAGGGAGTCACAAGATTTAGATTGGCAGAATGGCGTATGTTTCCAAGTCAGGATGGCATGTGTCCTGTTGGGAAGCTGCAAGTGATGATACTCTCATTTATTTGCTGCATTTCCTTTTTGACGGTAAGGGTTGCCAGTCTGGGCGCTGTTGCTGGTGGTAACCCAGCTGAGTAACTGCTGTGTTGTGGGTACGTTGAGCACACAGCAGCAATGATGTGCTGCTAATGAAAGGATTAAATACTCTGTGTTATTAATAGGGTACTAATTAAGAAGGCTGCTCTTTCTGAGTAGTGCTGAGCTTCTTTCATATTTACGCTGCATTCCTCTAGTCAATAAGGTGTTCCATCACACACGTGGTGCTTTGTAGGTAACAGAAAGCGTTTGGAATGTCAGGAGATAGAAACATAAAAACATAGAAAATAGGTGCAAGAGTAGGCCATTCGGCCCTTCGAGCCTGCACCGCCATTCAATATGATCATGGCTGATCATCCAACTCAGTATCCTGTTCCTGCCTTCTCTCCATACCCCCTGATCCCTTTAGCCAAAAGGGCCATATCTAACTCCCTCTTAAATATAGCCAATGAACTGGCCTCAACTACCTTATGCGGCAGAGAATTCCAGAGATTCACCACTCTGTGTGAAAAAAAATTTCCTCATCTCAGTCCTAAAAGATTTCCCCTTTATCCTTAAACTGTGACCCCTGGTTCTGGACTTCCCCACCATCGGGAACAATCTTCCTGCATCTAGCCTGTCCAACCCCTTAAGAATTTTGTACGTTTCTATAAGATCCCCCCTCAACCGTCTAAATTCTAGCGAGTACAAACCGAGTCTATCCAGTCTTTCTTCATATGAAAGTCCTGACATCTCAGGAATCAGTATGGTGAACCTTCTCCGTACTCCCTCTTTGGCAAGAATGTCTTTCCTCAGATTAGGAGACCAAAACTGTACGCAATACTCCAGGTGTGGTCTCACCAAGACCCTGTACAACTGCAGTAGAACCTCCCTGCTCCTATACTCAAATCCTTTTGCTATGAATGCTAACATACCATTCGCCTTCTTCACTGCCTGCTGGACCTGCATGCCTACTTTTAATGACTGGTGTACCATGACACCCAGGTCTCGTTGCATCTCCCCCTTTCCTAATCGGCCACCATTCAGATAATAATCTACTTTCCTGTTTTTGCCACCAAAGTGGATAACCTCACATTAATCACCACAGAATCCCTACTCTTGTTGTCACAATATTGATGTGACTGGTCCAATTGAAGTACGGGCCAATGATGACCACTAGGATGTTAACGGTCTGAAAACGGGTGTCGACCCGAAATATCACCCATTCCTTCTTCCCAGAAATGCTGCCTGTCCTGCTGAGTTACTCCAGCATTTTGTGTCTAACTAGGATTTTAACCTTGGAATCTTTGGCAATTGTAAAGCCACTAACAATAAAATGGGGAATAGGATAGAGGCTGGTAGATGATCGGTGGAACCAGATGGGTAGGGGGATGATAGGCAGATGGGAGGAGAAAGGTAGGTGTGCAAGTGAGTGTGTGTGTGTGTGTGACATGAGCTGTGGGTTACATGAAATTGGATTAATTACATGAATTAAAATTTTATTATGTTGTGTCGTAAGCCACTCAAGCAGAATATGAGATGTTGTTAATAAACAGAGGGCCCCAAGGCCACCCTAATGGGTGATGGAGGTGTATAGGAACTGGGTATTCATGGTAAACGTAAACTATTTGGGACCAGAGAACTGGAAATTGTCAAAATGTTTGAAGATCACGAGAGGTGTTTCAGATTTAAATAGACAAAACCTGGAGGGGAAACAAGATGGAGACCAGATATAATGGAATGAGTTCAGTAGGGCAAGAACAGACAAGAAATAATGGGCTGATCAAGGCAGTCCAATTTATGGATCCAAGATAAAAGATCAAAGCGAGCATTCTGGATGGAAGTGAGATTGTGATGTGATGAGATCTTGGAGATGGTAGCCGGGTGATCTTTTAATATCCAGAGGGACTTATGAGTGGATGTCAAAAATCTGATGACTGCACGCCGTAAGGTAGAAGTTTGTGCGCCAGCCTGCAATGGCACCCTTGTTGTCTGCGCAGTTGATGCCAAGGGTGAGATTGGTTTGAAGTAAGCTTGGATGGAGTTCGATGTGCTAATTTCTTCCAGCATTCTGTTTTTTTGTTCCACAATGATTTTCTATTCCGAGGCAAAACTTCAAACATTGTGGTGCTTTTCCTTTGATGTCCATTGACATCAGTTTCACTACAGTTCTTGACGCTATTGTAAAACAAATGCTGCCGTCATGTAAAGAAGAATCGCTCACCCCTCCATCTGGGGCTTGGCATTTTGATTCGTGTTTGGACTAATGTTGACGGTCTAGACTCAAGTTGTTCAAGTAAAACCCATCTTGAGTAGGTACAGTGAGCAGGTAATTAGAGTGTAAATGCTGTCTGATTGCCTGTTGATGATCCCTTCCAATTCTTTGTGATGATTCAAAGAAGAATAATTGAACAGTAATTAGTAAGATTTAATGTGCCTACATTTTGTAAACAAGACAAGTCTGGACAGTTTAACATAGAAAATACGTGCAGGAGTAGGCCATTTGGCCCTTCGAGCCACCGCCGCCACTCAATGTGATCCTGGCTGCATCCAAAATCAGTACCCGTTTTTTGGCTTTTTCTCCATATCCCTTAATGTTAAGGAAAATTCCCCATATTCCATAATGTTAGGAACATTCAAGTGTTGCAACTGTGCTGGAATAGTGTGGTTAATTCTGAAAACAAGTCTTAAGTGCTACAGCCAAATGTTTTCTTGTCCCCCAGTCTTTGATGTTCATAAGTCATAGGAGGAAAATTAAAGCCTTTCGTCCCATTGTTTACTCTGCCATTCAATCATGGCTGATTATCTTTCCCTCTCAAATCCATTCTCCTGCCTTCTCCCCATAACCTTTCACACACTTACTACTCTAGAACTACTACATTAGGAGCACCACTACTAGCGGTGGCATCGTGGCACAGCAGTAGAGTTGCTGCCTTTTCGTGCCAGAGACCCGGGTTCGATCCTGACTACACGGTGCTTGCTGTACGGAGTTTGTACGTTTTCCCTATGACCTTTATGGCTTTTCTCTGGGATCTTTGGTTTCCTTCCACACTCCAAAGACATTCAGGTTTGTAGGTTAATTGGCTTGGTATAATTGTAAATTGTCCCTGGTGTGCGTAGGATAGTGTAAGTGTGCGGGGATCGCTAGTCGGCGCGGACTCGGTGGGCTGAAGTGCCTGTTTCTGCGCTGTATCACTAAACTAAACTTAAAAACTAAACCTCTCAATCTCTGCTTTAAAAATACCCAAAGACTTGGCCTCCACCGTCGGCTGGCAATGAATTCCACACATTCACCTCCCTCTGGCTAAAGAAAATCCTCCTCAACTCCTTTCTAAAGGTACGCCCTTTTATTCTGAGGCTGTGCCCTCAAGTCCAAGACTCTCCCACGTTAACCCAATTATTGGGTTGTATTCATGTTGTATTCATTATTCTCAGTATTTCTTGATACCACAACAGCAAAGCATGTTGGCCAAAGATTGGCTTCTCTGGTGGTGGGATTTTGGGAGTCGACTATCATGGATCATCCAGTCACCAGTTCTGACTGAACATGGTTAAAAATGTTTGTGCCTTGTCTCTAACATTTAAATATATTGCTGAACAAGAGTGGAAGAATGGATGTAGTTGTATTTAGGTAATATGAGTTCTGCAGAAGCATGAAAAGGAAACAGGTTCTCACAGGCAGGGGTAGGAATGAAAGATTGCCTTGATGTTTGATTGGTGGTCATATGTTGGTCATATGAGTAGCTGTAACCAAATTCTACAAACAAATACCAGATAATTGGAGCTTTCAAAATCCAGATATTTTTTACTAAATTGTAAATAAAATCTAAAATGTGTTTGTCTAAAATATCTTGCTTTTTTCCATTCTTTGTGACCAAATTATTCGTAATCTGAATATTTAATTATTGAGATTCAAGTGAGTTTATTGTCATGTGTCCCAGATAGGACAATTAAATTCTTGCTTTGCTTCAGCACAACAGAAATGGTTGGCATGAATACAGAACAGATCAGTGTGTCCATATACCATTATATAAATATATACCCACATGAATAAATAAACAGATAATGGTCTATTAATGTTCAGAGTTTTGTTTCAGTTGATTTTAATAACCTGATGGCTGTGGGGAAGCAGCTACTCCTGAACCTGGATGCTGCAGTCCTCAGGCTCATGTACCTTCTACCTGAAGGTAGCAGTGAGATGAGTGTGTGGCCAGGATGATGTGGGTCCTTGATGATGCTGCCAGCCTTTTTGAGCCTTATTTTAAAAACGTAATTTCATGTATAAAATAAACAGAATAAGAGAAGGTGCTTTTTCTGAGAACTTTTGTTTACTATTTATTTTACTAATTATAACATTGGTGCTAAGAAAGGAAGAACAAATAAATAATTAAGGTTCAAGTGACCTTGTCAATTGAATAGGTAAATCAGTTGGCAATAAAACCTGCCATCATCTATCATCAGGAAAAGATTAAGGGAGTACTTGGAAAAGTATAACCAAAGGTCGAGATTTGTTAGCATTTTGTGAAAGCTAGATAATGTATAAATGAACCAATATAGTCCTTTCCTCGATGCTTTGAGATGGTGGAGGTCTGAGGATCAATGACAATTGCAAATGTGCAGTTTTGGCATTTGATCGGTCCCGCACAAGAGATTGTTACTTACAAATGCTTCCCATTGGTTTGGAGCAAACCTTGTCATGTGAATAGGTAATTTGTCTGCGAGATGAGACAGTGCTAAAATATATATTCATGGATTTGAAATCATTGTAATATTTTCTGGAAATCTTGCAATGATGTCCATATATAACTAATATATAATGTCAAATTTGGAAATCTGGGAGTAAAAGATGATCCGAGCTGTTTAATTTGAAAAAGGAAATTTGCAAGGTTAATGAGAAATACCTCCTCTGGGAGGAGGAAGAATCATAGAGCTGTACAGCACAGGAACAGATCCTTCAGCCCACCTTGTCCATGCTGACAGTCGCCATTATGTGCTCGTCCCATTTGCCTGCAATTGGCCTAAAGGCCTCTAAACTTTCCTTTCCATATCTCTATACATAAAACTGGTCTTGGATGTGTATTTATTTGTGTGATGTTCGTGTGCGATTCATATGTCGAAAACACGACGATCTAACGGTGAAATTGTTACATATTCCGATAGAGATTTACGCTGTGAAAAAATCAAAAATCGTCTTATCTGAAAATTTCATGCATTATTTCTCGAGTTATTTATGAAAATGTTAAAAAATTTCAAATGACTTGGAAAATAAACGAGCTCATGACGTCACAATGGGTCTGCTCGCGCGGCCTGTGCGCACTGTTTTCCACGCACTGCGATTTGCGTCACCCCCCCGACTCGCAGTAATTTGGTCGCCGCTCGCCGTGGGCCCAGCAGCCCGCTCGCCATGGGCCCAGCAGCCTCTCCATCTCCCCCCCCTCCCCTCCCCTCTCCCCTTCCCTCTCTCTCTCCTCCTCCCCCCCCCCCCCCCCCCCCCCCCTCCTCTCTCCCCTAGAGCCCTAGTGAGCCTACAGAGCCCCAGTGAAACCACGCCTGGAGTATTGTGTGCAGTTTTGGTCCCCTAATTTGAGGAAGGACATTCTTGCAATTGAGGGAGTGCAGCGTAGGTTTACAAGGTTAATTCCCGGGAAGGCGGGACTGTCATATGCTGAGAGAATGGAGCAGCTGGGCTTGTACACTCTGGAGTTTAGAAGGATGAGAGGGAATCTCATTGAAATATATAAGATTGTTAAGGGCTTGGACACGCTAGAGGCAGGAAACATGTTCCCGGTGTTGGGGGAGTCCAGAACTAGGGGCCACAGTTTAAGAATAAGCAGTAAGCCATTTAGAATGGAGACGAGGAACTTTTTCTCACAGAGAGTGGCGAGTCTGTGGAATTCTCTGCCTCAGAGGGCGGTGGAGGCAGGTTCTCTGGATGCTTTCAAGAGAGAGCTAGATAGGGCTCTTAAAAATAGAGGAGTCAAAAATATGGGGAGAAGGCAGGAACGGGGTACTGATTGGGGATGATCAGCCATGATGGCCTACTCCTGCACCTGTTGTGTATTGTTTGTTCTCCCCCCCCCCCTCTCTCCCCCCCTCTCTCCCCCCCCCTCCTATCCCCCCCCCCTCCCCCCCCCCCCCCAAGTGTAAACTCCCATCCTATACAATCTCACCCTACAACTCAAGTCTTGCAAGCCGACATAACATTCTGATGAATCTCTTTTGCACCACTTCCAACTTAATGATATCCTTTCAATGGCTGGGTAAATAGTTCTCTAAGTGAGGTTTCACCAATAGATTGTACAGCTGCATTATGATATCCCAACCATTGTACTCAATATCCTTCCCAATTAGGGCAAACGTGCCATACACCTTCTTCACCTGACTTGCTACTTTCAGGGAACCAGGCACTGTCGTACTCCCAGTTCTCTTTGTCTGCCACACTCTCTGGCTCTATCATTTGCTGTGTCCTGCCTTGGCTTGACATACCAGTGTACAACAGTTCACACTTGTCAGAGTTAAATTACATTTGCTATTCTTTGACCCACTTTCCCAATTGATCTACTTCTTGGATAACATTCCTCATTGTCTAATCCCACCAATTTTGGTGTTATTTGCAAATTTACTAATTATGTTAAGTGCATTATCAATCCATATTGTCAATGTATTATCACAAACAGCATTGTACCCAATACCGACCTCTGCGGCACTCCACAGGTCACAGCCTCCAATCACAAAAGCTGGCCTCTACAACTACCCTTTGACTCCTTCCTCCAAGCCTAGTTTGAATCCAGTTTGCCAGCTCACCTTCGATGATATCTAACCCTTCAATAAGCAGGAGTTTGACAAAGGCCTTGAAGTCCACATAGAAAGTCTGAAGAAGGGTCCCAATCTAAAATGTCTCAAATCCAAGTTCTCCAGAGGAGCTGTCTGATCCTTAAATGTAAACTCATTTGAGCCATTTGAAAACAAAGGGGAATATCGGATAAGAAACAGGAACTTGTAGGCAAATAAGGAACTGAAAATAAAATACAAGGCTCCATGGCTGGTGTGGTAGCAGAATAGCAGGATAAGGTGTCATAGATGACATAACTGGTTGAGTTGCTGCCTTGCATTTCTTGCAACCCAAGTTCAATTATGACTTCTAATGCTGTCAGAGTGGAGTTTGTTCATTTCATCTGGTTACTCTGCTTTCCACCACTTCTTAAAAATGTGTGGGTTTAAAAAGGCCACTATAAATTAGCCCTGATGCATAGGTGAGTACTATCTGGGTGGCCCTGGGTATGGTGAGTGGGGGCTGATGGGAATGTGGGGAAAATAAAATGGCTTAGGATAGGATTAGTGTAAAAAAACATGTATATGATGGTTGATACAATCTCTATGGTTTGAAGGGCCTGTTTCTGTGCTGTCATTTTGAGCATATCAAAGGGTCTCATTCTGTTTCTGCAATGGATATGTCTTTAAAAGTATTCTGTTGACAGTGAGTTGGAGAATGGAAAGTCCTAACCTTTCCCACAATATATCTCTATTGCTTTAGGCATGCTGTAGGCAACTAAGCATTCTTTAAACATTTCTGTTTTCATATTTTCATACCTTCTTCACATGAACAAGAGTAATTTTGAATAATATTTTCAAGAACAAATAAATACTTAAGCTCTTTCAGTCTGTTCAACCTCTTGGTTTAATTTTTCCTTTTAATTTAAAGTTAAATTGAATATCTATCTTGGCAGTTTTGCCACGTGTTGCAAGTTTTCACAGATCAAGTATAATATGGTCAGTTACCAAAAGTATTTTCATTATTCTCCACAGCAATGTGGTTTGGCTTTAAACTCTCAAATATTTTCATGTTCAACATTAGCCCGAGAAAGATACATTGCTACTGCAGGCTCGTGCCAAGTTGAAGATGTAAATTGAAACATCTCAAATTTATTTCACATGAGCCACTAGAACTATGCATAAACTGGCTTCAACTGATCAAATGCAGACTTCAGAGATGAAAGATCATAATCTATATCATTGCAGCACCCAAATGGCCCATGGATTATCTGAAATGTTAAGAGTGGTGGGAGAGCACGAAAAATACCGTATTACTAGAAATTGACGAGTACTGTGAAATAAGAAATAAGATATCTGCAATAATTTGTTGAAATCTATCATTATGTTCAAATCATAATAGGGACAAGTAACTGGAATTTACAGATTTGTGTGCATTGCAGTTCTCTCTTGTCAGCTCACAAAGGTTCAAGTAGTCATATGCACTTTATTGTAGGTACTCATCTCTGCAACGACTGTTTAACTAAGTCAAAGGAAGATGTAACAGCGATATTGAAATGACGGAATTTTGATAAAATAGCAAGAAAACTGTAAAAGGTGGCATCCGAGTTGGCGGTTGAAGATTGGCAAAAGAAAAAGGGGAAATGCGAAGGACTTCACATTTGAAGTTAAGATTTGGAATACTCTGCAAGATTTGCAAGAGCAGCAACTAAGAACATCAGATTACACAGTAAAAAATGTAACTAACCTTCATTAACCCAATTTTCTTCTTAAATGTTTAATGCCTTTTAAAATAATGTATGTATGAAAACTTAGCACAGCAATTGCTAATATCCTGCAAGAAGTGATATTTCTGTGTTATCTGGCTCTTCATAAAAGGCAAGACCTCCATTTCCATTATTAAAACCATTCAAAGTATTTTAACATCTACTCGAACTATTACTTCAATAATTTTAAAAAGATCCCAGTCGTGTCCTTGTAAAGATTGCTTTCAAAGTAGTCCAAGCTCTGCCAGCTATTTTGCAATTGAGGTCTAACTGTAGATATTGGCTTCTGCCCCACTATCTGTCAAACCTCAGCTTCAATGGCCAGACGCTGCAAACACAATTAGATGCATTGCCCAATAGTGACTGCTGACCCAAATCTTCATATGATTCAAATGCTCATAATTGTGTGCCTGAGTTACCAATATTATTTTTTAAATATTTTTTTATTTTGCCTGCCTAATTCCATGTGAGCTATTCATGAGTGGCCATTAACTCTTAGCAAACTCCCATTTTCATGGTCAACTATGTCAAAAAGAGTTGCCAGATGTCAGAATCCATACCTTCATTAAACTAGTTTATTTTCTGTTGATTTTTAAATATAATCATACAGGTGCACAACCTTTTATCCGGAGTTCCGGAAACCGAAAAGCTCCGAAAACCAGACTTTTTTTCCAGGATGTCGTCTGCACACCAAAGCTCGCGTTCAGCGCCAAACTTGACCCGAAACGACCCACGGTCAACCCAGGTCTGTACTACTGTAGCGGCTGCCTCCTCCCCGGAGACCACGGAGACACTTAAACATCTGTAAATCATTGCTTAAATGTTAATCAGTTAGTTAGGAGGGCTTTTATGTGAAGGGGGGGGGGGGGGGGGGGGGTCAAGGGGGAAACTTTAATTCTTAGTCCTCTACCTGGTCGGAGAGGCGGGGAGCGGGCAATGCCTTACCGGGTCGCAGTGCAGTTAGCTCCGGAGTGCTGTGGCCGCCGACTCCCAACATCGCGAAGCTGGGGGCTGCGGGCGTCCGGCCGCGGGCGGCGCCGGTTGTAGCTCCGACCCTGGCAACTCTACCCCTGGCTGCGAGGCACTCCAAATCCAGCGTGGCCCGCGGCCGGACGCCCGCAGCCCCAGCTCCGCGATGTTGTGTGTCGGCGGCCACAGCGCTCCGGAGCTTACGGCACGACGACCCGGTAAGGCATTGCCTGCTCACCGCTAGTATCCCAATGCTGCGACGCCGCCGACTCCCAACATCGCGGAGCTGGGGCTGCGGGCGTCCGGCTGTGGGCGGCGCTGGATTTGGAGCGCCGCGCAGCCAGGGGTAGAGTTGCCGGGGTCGGAGCTCCAACCGGCGCCGCCCGCGGCCTCCAGCTCCGCGATGTTGGGAGTCGGCGGCCACAGCTTACTGCATGGCGACCCAGTAAGGCATTGCCCGCTCCCCGCCTCTCCGACCAGGTAGGGGACTAAGATTTAAAGTTTCCCCCTTCACTCCCCCCCACCACATAAAATCCCTCCAAACTAACTGACTAACATTTAAGCAATGATTTACAATGATTCCCTGGTCTCCAGGGAGGAGGCAGCCGCTCCAGACTTTTCATGCCGCCCGCGCTACCTACCTAATCTACGCTAAAAATCTTCCATTCGGAAATCCGAAAAATTCCGAAATCCGAGAAGTGTCTGGTCCCAAGGCTTTCGGATAAAAGGTTGTGCACCTGTATTAAATTTCATTTTTATATCATGATTGTCCTGCTTGAACTGTTACCAATCACCGTTTTTTTGAATGTGCCCCTTTTCCTGATTGAATAGTTCATTCTATCTTCTAGTTTATCCTTGCATGCCAAGGGCTATTCATGATGTTAGGCCATTTTTAAAAAACTGCCTGAAAGTCCATTTTTCTGTTTCCGTTACATTTCTGTTGTGATAACAAGCTAACATTTGCCAGTAGTGATGCCGTTCTGCATATTGTTTTCAGGTGGAAAATGGTATTTTATCTTTGTATGGGATGAATTTTAATACAGGATATTTGAGGGGCTCTTAGAATTATTACATTGCTTCAAAGAAAAAAACTGATAAGAATAATGGGACAAAGTATTTTACTGAATGGTGATAGGAATTGAATAAAAATGTTGAAATCTCAAAGGGCAGAGATGCAAATTGTAGAAAAGGCCAATTTAAAAATATTGACCTCTTTCCTTCAGGGTACTGGCTAATGTCCTCCCATTTTCAGCAATTGCTATTTTATTTAATCCTTTAGAATTGTTACCCTTCATAACTGGAATAAGTTGAGGTTGACTTGGCCAAACATAACTTTGCAACAAATAAACGATTGAACAAAGGAAAGTTTACAATCATTTCTTTAAAAATAATTCTTATTTAGTAAGTCCTGATTCTAATGAATTGTTGGTATGATAAGTATCAAATCCAAAAATTTTAAAGCCTCTCAAAATTATAGCATCCATCACTTAATTTTGCAAGTATTTTTTATCATTAAATATTTTGAATCCTTTTCTATTGGTGATACATATACTGACTATATGATCTTTGTTGAATATTGTGAGGTGATTAAATTGTGGAGATTTAATTATTGTTTTTGATTTGCACTTAATTGTAGATTTTGCAACATTTACTTAAGATTGTAAATTGGACGCAATGTTTTGCAGTTAACTGAAAGAGTGCTTATTTGTTATTTTTTAAATCAATGATTTTCAGTCCTATATATAATTAATGTCTTGTATATATCTTGCCATTTTTTATTACTTTATCGGGTTTTGGGAACCACACAAAAACTAATACCGTTTTAAGGCCCTGATGGGAAGAACTCCTGCCACTCTTTTCAGTGCCTGCAAAATATATTTTCTGTGTCCGATCAGTGTGCTATACTCTGGGGGCTTTGTGATAGGAATGGCAGGAAATCACGCTTCAAGACATAACGGATTGACTAGGCCATCCATCATTTGTTAGCATGCGCTGAGCTGCTCGGTTTCTGCACAGGGGCTTGTGATTTAGTAAATACTTCAGAGATGAATAGAGCTGCTCACATGGGAAGCTATCACTGTCCTTCAGCAGGCTAAGACACAGATTCATGCTGAGAAGGACGTCCAGCGGCAGCTCATCAGTAACTGGTCTGTCACAGTTGGTGGTGCCCACCGACCATTCACAGTATATTAAATGCATCTTTAATATCTGCTTGAGTAGATTTAATGAAGAAAATTCTGTTTCTATACACTAACTACAGTTTCCCCTTGTGTTTTATGCAAGGAAATACAGTTAGTAATGTGGCACAGCAACAGAAATGCATTGCAGTAGCTTCAGGACCAAAGTATATTTGTATCTTGCATAGTGGAAATCCTGTATCATCCTCTATATTTCCATGGGTAATTACTGATTTTTTTGTTTTTGTTTGGATAAGAACAATAGGCCCCCAATGGAAATTAGGGAGTACATTGTAATATGAACCACAGCTAATAGTTGGAACTTTTAAGTGATAATGATTTCGATACCTTAAATACTCTATAGTAATTCTTTTGCACTGCATTTTATTATGTTGAAATAAAGTTTGTCATATAGTGACACCCGGATCACTGACAAATTATCACTGACCATTGAAAGCTCAGCGTATTGGAAACTGGTTAATTTTTTTCAACATTGATTTGTTTTGCACTTTACTGCAGTTTGCCAATGATGAATTTGAAAGTTCATTTATGATGAATAATACATTTCAACATTAATCTGAACATATGATTTCAATAGTTCAACTTAATTTTGTTCAGTTACTTTAAGACTAGTTTATTATTTATTTCTATGATATGTATTCTGATATTAGAAATAATTCTTGATTAAAAATAATTTTTCAAAGAGTGAGAACTTAATAGCAGTGTTTAGAAATTAAATTATACTTTTGACCTTGTATTTAAAATGTTGAACTCCACTGTAATGTTAAATAATGTACAGTCAGATTAAAATAGAAGGAACATTTTACAGGGATGATGAGTATATTAAAATCTAACTTTGAAATGCAAATAATTTTCCCCAGTTTAATACCTTCTGTCTAGTTTTTTTTAGAATAACTTATGAAATGTAAATTTAAATGTATTTTTGCCATATAATTGTAGGTAGGGTCATGTGCCAACATATGCAACTGAAAGCCAATGTTCCTCAGCTGTGAAGTATACGTAACACAGATGTTGGGGTGTCATCTGTCAACAATGCTACCCTACAGAGTTAAAAGTTCTAGAGGGAACCAAATTCGACACAGTGCTGTCACTGTTACCCTTTCGCATTTCGACAGCATGCAAATTGTGCACCTCCTGCTTAGCTGCACCATCCTGTCTAGTGTCTACAGAGCTGGAATGGAAAGAGTGCATCTAGGACTCCGAGTAATGACAAGGGTACTGATATACGGGCGATTTGAATTGGAGATTGTCTGTAGTCAGATTTGGTAAAGCTCCCAATGGTGTTGCAGAAATTCCCGCAGGTTTCTGTCCCAGGCGAGGCCTGTTCAGTCTTTTTCAGCCCCCCAAATGAAGTTTGATCTGAAGATACCCTGCCTGTAAAACTGTGTTCAGTTCATTTTGCATACATCCCCCGAGTCCAACTAGCAGATGCTTTGCTCTTCGAAAGGTTTAAAAGAAAGTGTGGAGCAAGAGATAGCAGGAGCTCTGTGTACAGTCCCAGAACGTTTTGGAAACGGCTAATATGCAGTTTTCATCAGTGCTTAGGCGGGGCACAATATGGTGCCTGTGGTTCACTGGGGAATATGAATGTTGATTAAGCATGCTTTCAGGCTTTGAAATTCTGAAGTAGTGTCAGAATAATGGATGTTGAGCAAATGTCAAGCATTTGTTAATTTCTCTGTTATTTGGGGTTTATCTACCATGATCAATCAAATAAACTAGTGCTTTTCTGTTGTGGCATGTGCCATTGATATGGTGATCAGCTAGCTGTAAAGGCCATTGTTTTCCTTGCTGCAGGAAAGGCAATGTATATTCAGACTGCAGACGATAACAAAATCTTTTCAAGCAGAACTAGTCTATTTGCACAGATTTAATTTCCAGTGCAGTAACGTTATTTTCAGAAGTGTACTTTCTATAAATATTACCACATAATTCAGTTTATTTTTAAAACCATATAGCAGTTTATAACCATATAGCAGTTTATAACATTAATTTCAAATGTCGCATTTCACAGTAAACATGAGGAATTAATGTGAAATGTTATAAACAATTTGAGAGGCATTATCGATACAGATAAAATATAACCCACTGTGTTGAAGACAACTTGGATTTCATTTTTTACTTACATAATTAAACTTTTATTTCTCCATGTAGTCATCCATTTGTAATCTAACCTGCAGTCTAACATATTTCCTAGTATATTCAGATCAGTTTTGAAAGCTGCATAGAACATATTTTTAATGAAATGTGAACCCGATTATCTTCATCATACCATTTATTCGGTTAGGAATTCACAATTTGAGTGGCTGGGATATTGAAAGGAGCAAGAAGTGCTTTTTTTGTGACGCAGGGTATATTTTCCAAAAAATTATTATTTGTCATTTTGACTAATAGCCTGCCTAATTAAGGACTGAATCTTAAAGACCTAGGAAGCCATGTTCCCTGTTATGTAGTGATTTAGTTGGTCTTAGCCCTTTCATTAATAACAGTGCTTCGGGAAAGATTATATATCAGCAATTCCTACCCATCATAGAATGACTTTTGATAGAAATACACAGTTATGGATATAGATCTTCTGTCTGGGCACATAGCAGCAAGAGATTTCAGTGTTGTTTCCTTATTTTGCTCTCTCTCTACAGATGTGGTTGTTCCTTTTTTTCCCCGTCTCTCATTGGTAGCTTTTAAGATAATTGTTGCCTTGACAGTTTTGGTCCACACTCTACCAACATCCTTTCTGTTCCATCTGCGCTTCCTATCTCAGCAACTTAAATCCTGTTAGCTTTCGAATTTTATCTAATTTTAATGAAGGATTCCTGATCTGAAACATTGTCTATTTCTCTATCCACAGATGCTGCTTGACTTGCAGAGTGCCTCAGCATTTTTTTATGTTTCTTTTTCCTCGGATTTCCAGCATCTCCAATCTTTTGTTGGAAGATTTGGGTTGTGGGGTGCAGATAAATTGGACTGGACTAAATTGTTTTTCTCAGACTCTAACCCATTTCCAGTTACAGATTTATACAGCATGATAATAAGCAATTTGTCCATTCCAACAAAATGCCCCATCTAAGCTGGTCTCATTTGCCTGCGTTTGGCTCATATCCCTCTAAACCATTCCTATACTCGTGCTTTGCATCTTTCCTGTAAAGTAATGAGCAGAACAAAAATCAGAAGGAATTACCAATGCTCCCTAGAAATGATGGCCTTAACCCAACTCAAACCTTGAACCTTATCCCAGAACTTCATTAACCGACAGTGATACCTAGTTTGGCAATCCTTGATTTTGTTCCATTTCGTCCCTGCCTCGGCTCTAACAACCTCCTACCTAACAATCTTCAAATATGGTACCTGATACATCATTGCTATCCACACTTCAATTGCCTAAGTCCCAAACTCTGGAATTCCTTTCCCTAAAGATCCTTCTGGTTCAGCCTATAAAACCCATCTATTATCTTTTATACCTATATAACCATATAACCATATAACAATTACAGCACGGAAACAGGCCATCTCGGCCCTACAAGTCCATGCCGAACAAATTTTTTTTTTCCCCTTAGTCCCACCTGCCTGCACTCATACCATAACCCTCCATTCCCTTCTCATCCATATGCCTATCCAATTTATTTTTAAATGATACCAATGAACCTGCCTCCACCACTTCCACTGGGAGCTCATTCCACACCGCCACCACTCTCTGCATAAAGAAGTTCCCCCTCATATTACCCCTAAACTTCTGTCCCTTAATTCTGAAGTCATGTCCTCTTGTTTGAATCTTCCCTATTCTCAAAGGGAAAAGCTTGTCCACATCAACTCTGTCTATCCCTCTCATCATTTTAAAGACCTCTATCAGGTCCCCCCTTAACCTTCTGCGCTCCAGAGAATAAAGACCTAACTTATTCAACCTATCTCTGTAACTTAGTTGTTGAAAGGGAAAAGCTTGTCCACATCATATATCCTTTTAATGTCAATATTTTCCAGTTTATGCTTCTGTGAAGAACCTTGGAACATTTTCAATATGTGTGTTAAGTAAGAATACAGGTGGGGTGCGGGAAGTGTGTTGGATCATATATCCTATTGTGAATCTTGTGCTTTTACAAAGAAAGGTGAGAAAATTGAGGAAGGTGGTCAATGGAACAAAACTATTTTTTTTTAATCCTAACTGACAGACTTGCATGTAATATAGTCTTAAAAATATCCTCAGACAATGGGAACTCCAAATATTGCTGTATAAAATATGTCTCTGAAGAATCTGAAAGGGACCAAAAGGAAAAATTTAACTTTGTAGTCTCTTCAGGTGAATAAACTTACTGCAAATCTTCAAGAATTTCCTCATGTAATATAAGATGACAATAGTTTCAAATCCTTGCATTATTGAGATCAAGAAGGTAAAGTGGTTCCCTAGTAACATTACTGCAGATATGTATTAGAGCCATCTCTGAATCAATTCATAATTTCCCCTTCAAGAGCACAGTTAAGCACAGTCATTTGCATTAAATGCACCCAAATGCAAAATGCATACTTAGAGGAGCAGCAGGAGCCTCATTTTCTCAGCAATAATTTACTCCATGTAGATAGCCCAGTGGTGTTTTCATAATAAATTGCTTGTGAATCATAGAGTTTCCAATGAAGCAGGTTTTAAATACAGGAAAGCTGCTATTAACCTTCTTCCAGGGTGAAACATCATTTACAAATTTAAGTTTAACTTCTACAAACACATTTGTTGGTTACATGTAATTACAATAAATTAGTATTTAAAATTACTTGCAAATATTTCTCTTTTTTGCATGATGTGTGAATCTGAAGCGCATAAAATGCTTAAAGGATGCAAAGGATACCTGGATGTGAAATGGGAACAAGGTAAATTTAAAGAGGGAGCATCCCAATTATTTTGGCTTTATTTATACCAGCAAACAAGTGATCAATTTTCAGCCTAATTTTTGATATTTTTTTCATATAACATAGCAAGGTCCACAAGTCACAATGGTAACTTAAATTGCTGTGAAATACAATGGGTGGGGATTTTTGGTGTAATCCTGCAAACATTGATGTTACAATCACTAATCCTCTTGTGCGAATGATGCCATGCTTCAAAAGAAATGGAGCATACTGACAAAAATTGCTCGGCCCAATTCCATTTCCAATGCCCTTATTCACTTCATTATAATTAGGAATGGAAGTTAATGACTCAGCACTTCAAATATGATCAAATATTCAGCTTATCTGCATTTTGTCGCCTTTTGATCCCAACCTTTTACTTGCAAAAATATGTACATCTTGTATATATCACATACTTATTAAAAGTCTGATCTTGTACGTGTGTATATGTGGTTGTCTTTACATCTTCGCAAAAACACTACGCTGTAACGATTACATATTCCAATTTACATTTTTCCCGTCGAGGCCGGGGCACCTTATCTGAACATTTTATGCTTTGTATCTCGACTTATTCTCGACTCATTACTGATTAAAAGTCTAAAAAAGTTAAAAGACTAAAATCAAAACCACCAGTTTCAACTGATGATGATGATGTCACAATGGCTCAGCTAGCAGGGATGAGCCTCTGAAGATTTCATCCTATATTTGACACGTTATTTGTGATTAAAGCTTTAAAAATGCCAACTTTCACAAGTTTTTACATATTATGATTCACATTTTTACCCTCTAGGCAGAGATCCCTTTCACTGAACATTTTATGCTTTATTTCTTGACATTACTGATTAAAGTTTTAAAAAAATCACCATAACTTGAATTTCAAACCGACCAGCTTCAAATGATGATGTCACAATGGCAGCCAACTGATGACGTTACAATGGATAGACTAGCTGTGGAAGGGCAAATTGCTATTGCAACGTGCAGGGCAAGTGCAATTGGAATTTTATTTCAAGAGCACTGCTGAGGGAGGCAAGGGAATGTGCTGGAATCTTACCTTCAGAAACGGCTTGAGTTGGAGGACCACGCCTCCCGTGGGTACTATGGGTAGGGAACGGGTGTGTTGGGGGAGCAGACTGCACTTTGTCTAGTGTATACATATTACTAAAATTCTCATCTTGTTTGTTTGTTTGTTTGAATGCGCATGCGATTCCAAAACTCTGCCAAAACGGTACACGATAGCGCTATAATTTTGGCCCACCTTACTCATGGGGAATCCGTTAGCCAAGTTTCGTTCAGATTGATGTTGTATTTCACAAGTTATTAACATTTTGAATTTTACAAAAAACACTTTTAAAGCACTTTTCCACTTGCCCTGCCCGTCATCGCATCACAGTGACGTCACAATGGGATCCCGAATCTCATTTACATACAATTTTTTTAAAATTAGCTTTTCAAATTAATCGGTTTTCATTCACAATGACATCACAATGGGATCCCAAATCTCATTTACATTTTAAAAAAAATGTGGGGGGGGTGGGATAGGGGGGAGGTGAGGAGTGGGGGAGCAGGGAGGGAGAGGTGAGAGAGGGAGTGGGGAAGGGAGGAGATGAGGGGAAAGAAGAGGGAAGGAGAGTGACCTGGCGTGGGCCGAGCCCCGGAGCTATAGCCGGGCTTCGGGCGCTGGGGAGTGGACACGGACTGGGCCCCGAGCGCGGCTCCGGGCCCTGGGCTGGAGTTCGAGCTGGTGTGGGGTCTAGGGGGCTGCTGTTCCGGACCCACGGGAAGGGAGATGAGCAGGACTCGGGGCAAGGACTAGGCCGCCGCCTCGGCCTCTCTCTCCCCCTCCTGCGGCTCCAGACCGCTCGGCCCGTCCCCACTGACAGCCCCCGCCTCAACTACAGCTTCATTGCCAACGTGGTGGAGCAAACGGGGCCGGCGGTGGTTTATATCAAATTCCTGGGGAGGTGAGGAAGGAGACTGGGGTGGATTGAGAGAAAGGATGGGGTAGGGAGGTAGAGGGAGAGGAGGGTGTAGGGAGGGAGAGGTAGTGAGGGAGGTAGGGAGTCGGGGATAGAGGGAGAGGAGGGGAGGTGAGGAGAGAGAGTGAGGGGTGCGATAGGGGAGGTGAGGAGTGGGGGAGAAGAGGGATAGTGGGAGAGGATGGGATAGGGAGGGGAGAGGGGTTATCGAGGGAGGGAGTGACTGAGGGTAGGGGAAAGGAGAGGGAGGGAGAGGTGAGGGAGGGAGTGGGAGAGGGGGTGAAGGGGGAAGCAGTGCTGGGGATGAGGGGGAATGGTGGAGGATTCCTTTCAAATTTTTAAGTTTTAATTGAATTGAACTATTTCTTAATCAGAAAATGCAAACTCAATTTCAACTGATTTAAAAAGTTTGAAGGCCTACATGGAGCGGAATAATTATTTTCAAAAGTGAAATCCCATTTTACCAATAAATAACTATGCAGCATTTGTTTTCTTCCATTTTGCTCAGCGAATGTAGAAGATTTGGACATTGATCTCAATCCAATTTGCTTGTGGAATGAACTGGTCATAATAGTGGTGATCTGATACAGTCAGAAATTGTAATGAATTAATATAACTTTGAGTATGTGATACTGTTATTACAGATATCAATTTGGTTGCATTAGTTGCAAAATAGCCAATTTTACCAAACGCCAGAAGCTAACCCAGAAGCAAAAACAAATTAATCTCAGCCCTGTTCATGATATAAATCTTGCCGACTAGATACTATTCTTGCAAAGCTATGTTGCACTCCTTCAAAGACCAATATATTCTTCCCAAGGTGCAATGCTCAGAAGTGCACTCTGCAATCTATCCCAGAAGTAGCTAAACCAGATATTGTAATGTTGCAAGGAATGATTTCTATTGATGGTCCAATGGTATGACCAGCTTGAGCTTTAGTCTTATGATCTTATGATGTCACATCAGAATACTGTCACGCATGTTCATGGGTATCCTTTGCTGAAATTAACTGTTAAGTCGACGTTTCATGGTTACAACTTAACCAGGCTACATTTTGGGGGGGGAAAGGGCCTTAACAACTGATCTGATGTACTGTTTGGTTATAGCTAATCAGATCGAATCTTCCCAACATAGGTGGTTTAGTGTAACAATGTTGAGGAAACCAGGGCTGTGGAGTTGGAGCAATTTTGGTGCTGCTTGAGTCGGTTGGTAAAAAAGTCTCGACTCCGACCTCAACATAAATTTCAGAGACTACGTAAAACTCTGCCGTATCCACTGACTTTACCTCCACCATCGCCTGGCAAAGAATTCCACAGATTCACCACCCTCTGACTAAAGAAATTCCACCTCATCTCATTCCTAAAGGAACTCATCTCATTCTAGTCCTAGACTCTCCCACAAGTAGGAGCAGACTTAGGCCATTCGGCCCATCAAGTCTACACCGCCATCCAATCATGACTGATCTATATCCGGTAGGCGGCGCGGCTCTGGCCAGCAGCGGCCTCTGCAGCCTGTCCGCGTTTTTATTATTTTTTGTCTGTGGGGGGGGGGGGGGGGGGGGGAGGGGGGGGGGGAAACTTTTTGAATCTCTCCCTGCACTGGAGACCCGACCTTTTCTCGTCGGGTCTCAGGTGTCGTTGAGGCCGCAACGAGGAGCGGCCTCCAACAGGAAGAAGCCGGGGACTCAGGTGTCGACTCACCATTGCCGTCGCGGAGCTGGCTGAGTCCGGAGCGGGTGGAGCGGTGGAGGAGCGCTGCTGCTGCTGCTGTCGTTGCTGCTGCTGCTGCTGCTACCGGAGAGTCGGAGGCTCCAACGACGGGTCTGTGGACGACGGCACCGGGAGCCCATGGCTCCCTGGAGGGAGACCGCTTCTCAGGGCTCCTGCAACGGCGACTTCTCCCGCCCGAGTTGCGGGGTTGAAGAGCTCCTGGAGCGGGGCCTGACACCACTGCCCCGCGCGGCTGGAATGGCCGCGGACTCTGCGAGCGCACACCGGGGGCTCTAACACCAAGACCCGGTGTGCGACCTCGCACCACCCGGCGTGGCTTTAATGGCCGCGGGACAATCGCCATCGCCAGCCGGGGGCCATGACTTTGACTCTGACATCGGGGGGGGGGGGAGAGTGCAGTGGAGAGATAAGTTTATTTGGCCTTCCATCACAGCTATGTGATGGATGTTTATGTTAAATGTAATTATTGTTGTGTCTGGGGTCTATTTGTATGTAATGTATGGCTGCAGAAACGGCATTTCGTTTGGACCTCCAGGGGTCCAAATGACAATTAAATTGACTCTTGACTCTGACTCTGACTCTAACCGCATTCTCCTGCCTTCTCCCTATAACCCCCGACACTATACTAACCAATCTTATTTTAGTACCATCTGCAAACTTGCTAATCATGCCGTGTATGTTCTCAAAATGAATATGTGGTAATAAAGCTAAACTGAACATAATCAGGCCATGGTGACCATGTGCCTCAGTCCAAATGACAATAAACTAAACTTTCCCCAGAAAAAGAAATAAGTTCAGCAAGCATTAAGAAATTGCAGCGAATTGTGGACGCAGCCCAGACCATCACACAAACCAATCTCCCTTCCATTGACTCCATTTATACCTCACGCTGCCTCAGCAAGGTCAGCAGCATAATCAAGGACGAATCTCACCCTGACCACTCCCTCTTCTCCCCTCTCCCATCAGGCAAAAAGTACAGACGTGTGAAAACGCACACCTCCTGATTCAGGGACAGTTTCTTCCCAGCTGTTATCAGGCAATTGAACCATCCTACCACAACCAGAGAGCAGTGCTGAACCACTATCAACCACTTTGGTGACCCTCGGACTATCCTTGATCCGACTTTGCTGGCTTTACCTTGCACCAAACGTTATCCCTTTATCATGTATCTGTACACTGTAAATGGCTCGATTGTAATCATGTATGGTCTTTCCGTCGACTAGTTAGCATGCAACAAAAGCTTTTTGATGTACCTTGGTACCCGTGACAATAAACTAAACTGAACTGAAACTGAAGATAGACACAAAATGATGGAGTAACTCAGGCATCTCTGAAGAGGGTCTCGACCCGAAACATCACCCATTCCTTCCATCCAGAGATGCTGCCTGTCCCGCTGAGTTACGCCAGCATTTTGTGTCTATCTTCGGTTTAAACCAGCATCTCTGCCTTTCGACACATAAATTGAAACTGAACTGAACTACTGGAAACTTTACAAAACCCAGCTCGTTCAGTAAGGACTTTCAGGGGAAGAAGCCTCTAGCTTTCACCCTTACATAACGATAAGCCTCAGCAGTGCAATCTGCACCCTGTTAGTTAGGGGTGGATCATAAATGTCAATGACACCATCACCACCCACAACCCCACAAATGATGACATCTTTAAAATATGCCCAACCTCTGCCAAACATCTGCCGTCTAATCTTGCACATTGCCATACTGATAAAACCCTGTTGCTGCAAAGCAGTTACACACAGAGAGAGAACTTCAGCACATGGAATCACATAATCAGGCTCGGTAAGGCTTCATTTGGAGTATTGTGAGCAATTGTGCGCACTATATCTGAGGAAGGATGTGCTGGCTCTGGAAAGGGTTCAGAGGAGGTTTACAAGGATGATCCCAGGAATTAGTATGTTGATCTATGATGAACATTTGTCGGCACTGGGCCTGTATTTTAGAACAATTTCACAATCATCTTCACTATCTGCAAAACTACCCACTTTTGTATCATCAGCAAACTTGCCAATCTTGCCCTGTAGTTTCTCATCCAAACCATTGATGTAGATGACAAACAGTAACGGGCCCAGCACCTAAGATGGCACCTACCTGCGGCGACATTTTGCGAACGGCACAGCGAAAAATAATAAAAGACATTATTTTTTAACTCGCCTGCATCAGAAAATCCACTGAAATCAACGCTGTAAGTAGCGAGCTGCTAACGCATTTAAATGCATTAGCGCTGCTGAGAACTCCCGATGTTAGCGATGGTAAGGGAATCCCCGATCTGAGGGGAATCCCCAACCTTGCGGAGGAGCGCACGTACAGCAAGAACCTTACCTGCAAACACCGGGAAGGCCTTCATGGAGTCCAGAATCGAAGCCATCGGGCAGGATCCCCCAGCAGCAACGGAGCTGGAGGTGCCGACTGTAAGGGAATCCCCGATCTCAGGGATTACAGTACAGTCACTTAAAAACAAAGTGGAGGACTTAAGGGCAAGGCTACTTTATCAAAGGGAGATGAGGGAATGTTCTGTGCTCTGTTTCACAGAGACATGGCTCACTCCCAGCTCCCCAGACGCAGCGGTCCAGCCTGAAGGGTTCTCCATCCACGGTATGGACCGTACGCAGGCATCTGGGAAAGGGAGAGGAGGGGGCGTCTGCCTCATGGTCAACTCTGCATGGTTGCTCAGACGTGGAAGTCCTATCAAACTCCTGCTCTCCACACCTCGAGCATCTGGCGGTCAAGTGCCGCCCCTTCTACCTTCCAAGGGAATTCGCCTCCATCATCCTGACCCCGGTCTACATCCCACCCCAAGCAGACGTCCATCTGGCACTGGAGGAGCTGCACGCCTTGGTCAACAAACACCAGACGTCTTACCCCGAGGCATTTACCATAGCTGGGGACTTCAACAAAGCAAACAGAGCTTGTGGAGGAGGGGGGAGGGGGAGCAGAGGAACAACTCCAGGACTGTTTGGAGTCTGTTGACTGGGCAATGTTCAGGGACTCGGCAACGGACCTGAATGATTACGCCACAGTCGTTACAGACTTAAAGAAATGTGTGGAGGACTGCATCCCAACAAAAACTTTCCAAGTGTTTCCCAATCAGAAGCTTTGGATGAACTATGAGATCTGCAATCTTTTGAAGTCCAGACACCAGGCATTCATGTTTGAAGATACTGAGGTCTACAAGAAGACAAGATACGACCTTAGTAAGGCCATCAAAAAGGCCAAAAGCGACCTGCTCCAAGCTGGAGGATGTTCGACAGCTGTGGCGGGGCCTGAATGCAATCACCTCCTACAAGGCGAAATCAGGAGGCAGCACAAATGTCAGCGAAACATCACTCCCTGACGAGCTCAATGCGTTTTACGCATGCTTTGATAGGGAGAACACTGATGTGCCTTCTCGAGCCGCTATTCGCTGTGATGGTATTTCGGTCACTGTCACAAAGGTCGACGTCAGAAAATCCTTCAGATGGGTGAACCCTCGGAAAGCGCCTGGTCCTGATGGCATACCCGGTCGTGTTCTAAAAAACTGGCTGGAGTTTTTACGGACATTTTCAACCTCTCACTTCTGAGGTCTGAGGTTCCCACCTGCTTTAAAAGGGCATCAATTATACCGGTGCCCAAGAAGAGCAAGGTGACCTGCCTCAATGACTATCGACCAGTGGCACTAACGCCGGTGGCGATGAAGTGCTTTGAGAGGTTGATCATGGCGCAAATCAACTCCTACCTTGACAAAAACCTGGACCCACTGCAGTTCGCTTACTGCCACAACAGATCAACGGTGGGTGTGATCTCGCTGGCTCTCCACTCTGCTCTGGACTACTTGGACGACAAAAACCTCTCGTTATGAAGGCCAACATGCCATTAGCTTTCTTCACTGCCTACTGTACCTGCATGTTTGCTTTCAGTGACTGGTGTACAAGGACACCCAGGTCTCGTTGCACTTCCCTTTTTCCTAATCTGACACCATTGTTCTTGCCGCCAAAGTGGATAACCTCACATTTATCTACATTATACTGCATCTGCCATTCATCTGCCCACTGACAACCTGTCCAAGTCACCCTGCAACCTTCGAGCATTCTCTTCGCAGTTCACACTGCCACCCAATAATGTGTCATCTACAAATTTGCTTGTGTTACTTTTAATTCTGTCATCTAAATCATTAAGATATGTTGTAAATAGTGATGGCACCAGCACCGAGCCTTGCGGCACTCCACTCGCCATTGCCTGCCATTCTAACAGGGACCCATTTATTCCTACTCTTTGTTTCCTGTCTGCCAACCAATTCTCTATCCATGTCAATACCCTATCCCCAATACCATATGCTCTAATTCTGCCCACTAATCTCCTGTGTGGGACCTTATCAAAGGCTTTCTGAAAGTCCAGATACACTACATCCACTGGCTCTCCTTCATCCATTTTACTTGTCACATCCTCAAAAAATTCCAGATGATTAGTCAACCAGGATTTCCCCTTCATAAATCCATGCCGAGTTGGACCAATCCTTTTACTGCTATCCAAATGCGCCGTTATTACTTCTTTAATAATTGACTCCAGCATCTTCCCCACCTCCGATATCAGGCTAACAGGTCTATAATTTCCCGTCATCCCTGCTTATCCAGAAATAGTAAAATTTGCGGCTATAATAGTCATAGCACCCACTCAGGTCAGAATGGAGAGACTGTAATTAATTAAATCAGATTTAAGGGCTTCAATGAAAGAGGATCTGGCAGAAGCAATTCTGTTCCCAAGGACAAGTTATTAATACATTTTAGGTATGTACTTTTGTAGCAAACTTAACTACCAATGCATTTACTTTTAATTTCTATTGCACTTGAGAATTTTGTTTGTCATAATTTAGCCATTTAGCTCATACCTGTGGCCTTAGTTTAATACATTTTGGAGTTATGCTTATATAATTTTTATTTAATTCAATGGAATTTTAATTTTGTCATAGTCCTTTCTATACATTTTTTTTCTTTTAGCATAATTAATTATGGTTTTTTTTCAAGAATAAACAAAAAAAAAGCCAATAGCACAGCTACAACCATTGGACTAAAAACTTTAAAGACATGGGTTTAAAAGGTAGCCTGATGATTCACGTGGATCTTATGAAATGCCATCTTGTGGAATGCCATCATAGCAGATTTAGAATTATTATACCTGGGGGTCAGGGTCGGAGTCGGATACACAACAAATCAAGGAGTCGGAGTCAGATGTTTTGGGTATCGACTCCACAGCCCTGGAAGAAACCACAAATCTGTATAAATCTGCCGGTTGATGTGGATAGAGCCAACAACTTCAAGGTCCTTGGAGTGCATATCTCTGAAGATCTGTTCATATGTTCATATATTCGGAACATAAAGAAAGACCAACAACACCTCTACTTCCTTCGAAGATTGAGGAGATTCGGTATTACAATAAATATTCTTGAACTTCTACAGGTGTACAGTAGAGAGCATATTGACTGGTTACATCAGGACCTGGTTTGGCAACTCGACAGCCTAGGAACAAAGGAGATAGCAAAAAGTGGTGGGCACTGCCTGTTCCTTCACGGGTACTGACTGCCCCACTTTCGAAAAGATCCATAGGAGGCGCTGGCTCAAAAAAGGAGCCAGCATCATCAAGGACCCAAACTACTCTGGCTATGCTGTCATTTAATTCCTGTCATTGGGAAGAAGGTATAGCTGTCTGAGAACGGTGACCAGCTTCTGTCCGACAACCACCAGGCTATCTATATTACAAAAAGTCTGATCTTGACCACTTCCTGTTGTTCTGTATATTGATTTTAGCTGCCACTTACGGCTGTGATTTTTGGTCATCTTAGTGTCCCTCCTCCGCTGCGCAGGACAAGAGGATTTTTCCAATCGATGAAAAATAAAAGTTATTAGTGATTAAAAAATGTTGAGATTCCCTCTCCTGAAGGCCGCGCCCCTTCCAGAGGGACTATAAAACCCGGAAGTGATTAGTGCCTCAGTCAGTCTCTGCAAGATGGGGGAAGCGAGAGGGTTACGTCTCTCAGTCTGAGCTGTGAATAACACTGATCACGTATCTACTAAACTGTGAGTGTGGTTTTACTGACCTTGATTGCCCTAAATGTGGTTTGAAAATGAAAATGTAGTTGGTTTGAAAAAGCACAGCAAATGGTTGCTGGTGGTGGTTGGTTTGAACTAAAGCACAGCAAATAGTTGCAACTTGACAACTTCCTGTTTGCACTGTATATTGATTTTAGATAAAACGCTACCACTTACGGCTGTGATTTTTTTTGCCATCTTACTCAGTCCCCCTCCGCTCATCAGGTGCAGAGGATTCTTCCCATCAATGAAAAATAAAAGTGTTATTAGTGTTTAAAAAATGTTGAGAATCTCTCTCCTGTCAATCATGCCATGAAGGACACGCCCCTTCTGGTGAGAGGGGGAGGGATTCTAATACCCGGAAGTGTGGATGTGGCTCAGTCTCTGCAAGATGGGGGGAGGGAGAAGTCATGACTCTGAGCTGTGAATCGACTGAACACACTGAATGTCTACTGAACTGCGAGTGTGGTGTTTATGTGGTGTTTTGTGTGGTTTTATAGTGGTTTTATGGCAGTTTCACCCTGCTTGAAATGGTATGAAACTGCATTTGAATGTGGTGGCCTTGCCCCCTGCATGAAATGGTATGAAACTGCACTTGAATTTGGTGGCCTTGCACCCTGCTTGAAATGGAATTTCAAGGAATAGCCGTGAGTCAACTGCCAGCCCACCAGCCGTGAGTGAGTGAGCTGCCAGCACAACAGGCTTGAGTGACTGAGCCGCCAGCCCAAGAATCCATTCGGCCCACAATGTCCATACTTGCCCTCTGGAAACCAGTCCCTTCAGCCCACAACACCCATACTAGCGCTCCAGAAAGCCCCCCCCCCATGTTTTTATTTATTGAACGTGTTTATCATGTTATCTATTGAGTGCTGTGATTACAGGCTTGTTATGCTGCTGCAAGTAAGATTTTAGTTGTTCTGTTTCAGTACATAACAATTAAACACTCTTCACTCTTTCTTGGAAGATTAAAATATAAAGATTTTAGATGGAGTCCTTCAAATAAGGTATAGGTTATTTATGTACTTTCAAAGAAGGAAAAAAATGGGTGAAATGCTTTATTTGCTATTTTCTATCTTTGAGTGTGTAAGACAAGTGCTCTGTAATGCTATTGCTATTTGGTTCTTTCAGGTTTCATTGCTTTTTATTTCCAAGCATTTTTTAGGAATAGTAAACTAGTGCAAAACATTAAGACAGAATAGTGTTAAATGCCTGCTGGTATCTGTAACAAAACGATATTGCATTTCTACAGTAGTGTTAACTACTGAATTTGTGTTGAAACAAATTAATTAATATGGCAGGGCAAGGGACTTTTTGAACTCAGAACTGAAGAAGAATTTCGATTTGGGTTTTGCTCAAGGCTACTTTAACCTTTAAACACAATGTGTGATGATTGTCAAAAATGTTTGTATTTGTCGAATACCACAGAAATGCATGAATAGCGAGATACGCCACATAAAATGAAAAGTTTAATATTTGCAGAAAAGAAAACACTCAAGCACTTGGAAGTACTCAGAAATAATTAAATTACTTTAAATTTACCTCTTTCCCTTGCAGCTCTTCATCTTCATTGAAATGAATGGAGTGACTGAATCTGCATTAGGTCAAACCTGGCACAGGTTCAACAGATATATTTAGAGAGTATAACTGCTGAGAAACTGCAGGAAGTCGGTACTTAATGCCAGAAGGGTAGAGAGAATGAGAGCAAGAACCCCTCTGGAAGTTAGAAAACATCAGCACTTACCCTTGAACTCCTGGCATTTTGGGGAAAAGCACAGATCACAATACAAAAGTTCTGAATTATTTTACAAATTGAAAATAATAGAGTATGCAGAGAATAACCTGCAAGTACGCCTTCATATTTCTGAGAGACAAACGGTAGTGGGTAGGGATGGAGCACAAGTCTTCAGCATCACAGGTGGCACGTTTAGGTGTGTATTTTCACGTGTTCTGTACATTCAGTTACTTAAATAGTGCATTCAATTGGCTGAATATGATTACAAACACCCCAGTCATATATTTTGTATTTCTCATTTCAATTTCTCATATCAGCATTTATAACTATTGCCTGATGGGATCAAATTTGTTTTATAGCTCAGTGCCCAGTATTGAGACAACCCAAATTTATTTAAATTTGTCTGTACACAGATTCACTGTGCTTAGATACAAGTATTTAAACGGTACCCGGACGTGGCGCCGACAGACAAGAAGCCGAAGCAAAGAAGTCAAAGCCAAAGAACCGAATGGAAATGAGGCCGAAACGCCAACAAACCGAAAGAGTCTGAAGACGAAATGCCTACTAACCGAAAGGATGGGACGCCTAAATGCAAACTAACCAAAAAGGCGGGACGCCTAAAAACCAACGAACTGAAAAGCTGCGTTGCCTAAAAGCAAACTTACCGAATGGCCGCTCTGTCGAAACGCCACCTACCCGAAAGGCGCCCACAGGCCAAAAGACCGACTGCCATTCAACAGAAATGTCCAATAACGGACATGACGTTGCCAGGGACTTGTCAGCGATTGGTCCAGACCCCCGCGTCCATCACTTCACTGTGAAGGCATGAACATTGTCCCACTGGCTGGGTCACTGTGTTACAGCAGCCTCAATGGCCGGGCCACTGTGTAACAGCAGCCTCACCGGCTGGGTCATTGTGTGACAATGGTCTCACCGGCTCAGCCACTGTGGAGGCAGTCTCACCGGCTGGGTCACTGTGTGACAGCAGTCTCACAGGCTCTGCCAATGTGTGTGGGGGCAGCAGTCTCACCGGCTGGGTCACTGTCACTGGGTGACAGCAGCCTCACCAGGCAGCATCTCTGGAGAGAAGGAATGCGTGGCATTTCGGGTCGAGACCTTTCAGACGCACTCTGAAGAATGATATCGGCACGAAACGTCACCCATTCCTTCTCTCCAGAGATGCTGCCTGTTTTGTGCATGGGCGCTTGGGTGCGTTCCGCAAGCACCGAGACGGTAATAAATAAACGTCTGTCCCCGCGGCCGGGGTGAATCACCCGGTGCGGGTGTCAAAGTTCAGGGATTGGAGGGGGAGGAATCACCCTGGTGTGGAGGTTGGGGTCCGATGGCGGTGCATCACGGTCAGTGACTGAGGGATGCTCCCGCAGGTGGAGACGGAGGAGAGAGAGAAGGGGGGGGGGGCGGGGAGAGGAGGATAGAGGAGAAAGGAGAGAGAGAGAGAGAGAAGAGGGGAGAGAGAATGGGAAGACGGAAGCGTGGGGTTCATTTTCCCACACAAGCCATAGGTGACTGGGCAGTCTGAACCCAAGCACCAAGTTGAAAGCAGCCGAAGGTGCGCATTGCTCGGGACAGCTCCCACTCTCCCACGGCCAACCTCCGTGGGCTGTGGGTCGGGTGGAGCGGAGGTTTGGGACAATGTTCATGCCTTCACAGTTATATGATGGACGCGGGGGGGTCTGGACCAATCACTGACACGTCCCGCCCCCCCCGGCAACGTCATGTCTGTTATTGGCCTTTTCTGTTGGTTGGCTTTTAGGCGTCCCGCCATTTTGGTTAGTTTGCATTCAGGCGTCCCATCCTTTCGGTTAGTAGGCGTTTCGTCTTTGTAATCTTTCGGTTTATTGGTGTTTCGGCCTCGTTTCCATTCGGTTCTTTGGCTTTGACTTCTTTGCTTCGGCCTCTCGTCCGTCGGCGCCACGTCAGCACACGATTTAAACTAGTGGACTACTTGGTCTCCTTCACTCCATAAATTATTAGTTAAATAAAGACTGAAGTTATAGCATGCTTTGTGAACAGTATTTCCTGTTTGGCCAAAGTGGAAGAGTGGTTTAGACTGAAATTGTCATGAAGGGTGAATCTCTGAGCATTTACTGAGATTTTGCATGCAGGCCGTTTACCATGAATGTGATTTACAATGTCTGAACTTTGTAATATATGTATATTCAACTAAATTAAATTGCTAACATAAAATTTAGAATTGCATTTGGGTTTTTTTGTACATAATTTGCTGAAGTGTGTTTGAAATACTTTTGTTTCATATCACTTAGTAGTTATTTTTGTGGCATGTAGATTTCTAAATTATTGTAATGAACATTATGATTCACATCAAACCATTTCATTGGCTTTTTCATGTGTTAGCAAATAGCCATTCTTTGTATGAAACTTCATAGTATTTGAGAATTACAATCCAATAAAATTGGCCCTTTTCCTAGTAATCTTTCTTCCCCGGGCCCACTTAATTTACGGCATTGTTGAATGGATAGAAAGAGCATAAATTCTTCCTCATTCTTACTATGCACACTGAATCCTGCACAAGACACATAAAAGCTCCGACTCATGAGAAGATGGCTGAGCAATATTTCTGCAAATTGTATACCATATTTGAGCTGAGCAATTCGCCTCAGCGGATTAATTTTATCACATGATGGATGGAAGATTGTGGTGGTTTTCCACTTTAAATATAATCAGGAAGAAGATTCCAAATAAATTTTCACTGGACTAACAATTGCAAGTGGGTGGGCTTTAAACACAGACATTGTATGGTGACAGTCAGATCGTATGTTCTAACATTTAGTACCTAGTGACAATGGTATGAAGAAGGCAGGCCAGGTAAAGTTGTTATTGCATGAACCCAAAATTCCATTAATCTGTCTTCATATTTACTCAGAAGGACTAAATTTAATGGCACCCTAGAAGGGATGCTTTCATAGATGCATTGGATGCAATAGACAACAGGTGCAGGAGTAGGCCATTCGGCCCTTCGAGCCAGCACCACCATTCAATGGGATCATGGCTGATCATCCCCAATCAGTACCCCCCGTTTCTTCTGTCTTCTCCCCATTTCTTGTGACTCCGTTATCTTTAAGGCAGAGAATTCCACAGATTCACAATTCTCTGTGAGAAAACGTGATTCCAATGCAAAGGAAGCATTGAATATAATTTAAGAATTAAATGTCTGCAAGTTATGCAACACGAGATCAGCCTAACACAATAATTAGCTCAGTGCTTGAATATTTGAAATTAAAGCATTTACAGTTCCCCGACTTGAAACAGTCGATGTGGTAATCTATTAATCTCGCCCCTATAACCAGATACCCATGTGGTGCTTGTAAGAAATCTGCAGATATAAATTGTAAAGGTGATTGCAAAAAAAAAAAATGCTGCTGCTTTACTTTGTGGTAGGAGATGAATTTGGAGGAGTCATGAGGCTTGTTGAACTCTCATACTCCATACACTTGGAAAATCCTCAGTGGAAGGTCATGCAGACCCGTGGATCACATAGAATATAGAGTCATAACTTTCAGAAAGAGGCTGGCCCCAATGAAGTACTGCAACAGGTTCTCAAATCGTTTGCCTATCAACTGTTACTAGTCTTGGCTGACATCGTCAACCTCTCACTTCACCAGTCTTCTATACCTATCGACTTCAAGGATGCCCCCATAATTTTAGTCCCCAAGAAAAGTAAAGTGAGCTGTCGCAATGGCTACTGTCTAGACCATAATGAAGGGTTTTGAAAGATTATTTCAAATCTTTTTAAATCGCCCACATCTGCACTGGTCTTCCTGACAATAAAGACCCCTTGCATTTAGCAGATAGGAAAAAGTGGTCTATGAAGGATGCGATATCATTAGCTCTACATTGAGCTCTGGCTCACCTTGACCTATGTCAGGATGCCACTCAGTGACGACAGCTCAGCCTTCAACACCATAATATTAACATGAGCTAATCTCAAAACCTATGGATTTTGGCCTTGTGACCCCTATCTGCAGCTGGCTTTGAACTTCCTGACTGGCAGACCTCAATCAGAATTAGTAATTTCCTCTTCCCTGACGCTCAGCACTGGTGCTCCTCAAGATTGTGTTCTCTGGTCCTTGATTGTGTGGCCGGGTACAGCATCAACTCAATATTTCTTTGCACATGAAACTACAGTTATCGGCCAGATGAACAATAATGTTGAGATGAAGTACAGGAAAGAGATCAGGTCAGAGCAGCAAAACAAAAGAGTGAATGTGGAATAACTGGGAACTGCAGATGCTGCCTGATCCGCTGGGTGACTCCAGCACTTAGTGTGCATCTTTAAGACAAAAGAGTTGTTTGTTAACCCGAGGCCAAGAAACAGCAAACACAACCCTGTCCTCATCAGCAAAGCTGCTGTAAAGATGTCCATATCACCAACAGGAAAGTCTGAAGAAAGGTCTCGACATGAAACATCACCTATCCATGTTCTCCAGGAATGTTGCCTGACCGGCTGAGTTACTCCAGCATTTTGGCTTCCTTTGGTAAACCAGCATCTGCAGTTCTTTGTTTGTACTGTTTCACCTATAACCTGGTTCCTTCACACTGATGAGTGATCAAGTGAGTGCATCAGCGTATTTATTTCCTTCAGTCATCTGCGAAGATTTGACAAGTCCACAAGAATTCTCTCGAACTTCTATAATGTGCTATAGAAAGTATTTTGGCAGGATGAATCTCAGCCTGATATGGCAACTGCTCTGCTGTTGACTGCTTGAACCTGCAGAGAGAGTCCAGTCCATCAGAGGCTGGTCACTTCCTTCCATCCAGTCCATCTTCAGGCTCTTTACATCAGGAAGGCTAGAAGCATCGGCGGAGATGCATGCCACCCTGGCTGTCCCTTTTCTGGCTTATATGTTCTGGGAGAGGATACAGGAACTTGAAGGTTAAAATATCTAGTTTTACAAACAGCTTCCCCATTGTTACCAAACCCCTGAATAAATTACCCTTTTCACACCCACTTTGTGGAAATGCTGCAGAGTACTCCTCTCTTAACTCTACCTCATTCGTTTTGCCATTTTTGCACTGTGATCTTTGACCATTCTGCCAGTCTGCTTCATTGTTTTTATTTATGGTTGTAGCTATCACTAGACTAAATGGGACGCGTTGGGTCCTAGCATCACATGGGAGGGCCGGTCCCCCAACGCAATATTCCACCTCTCCACCAATTCCAATATTGGTGGCCAGTGTGGGGGGGGGGGGGGGGGGGGGGGGGGGGGGGGACTTTCTGGAGCGCTAGTATGGGTGCTGTGCGCTGAAGGGACTGGTTTCCAGAGGGCTACTATGGACATTGTGGACCGAATGGATTCTTGGGCTAGCGGCTGTCACTCAAGCATTCCATTTCAAGCAGGGTGCAAGGGCACCAAATTCAAGTGCAGTTTCATACCATTTCAAGCAGCGTGCAATGCCACTAAAGACAGCGAGTTGTGACCTCTCCCTCCCTCATCTTGCAGAGACTGAGCCACGCCCACACTTCCGGGTTTTATAGTCCCTCCCACCGGAAGGGGCGTGGCCTTCATGGCGTGATTGACAGTAGAGAGAATCTAAACATTTTTTAAACTAATAACACTTTTATTTTTAATCGATGGGAAAAATCCTCGGCACCTGAGGAGCGGAGGGGGACTAAGATGGCCAAAAATCACAGCTGTACATGGTAGCGTTTTTTCTAAAATCAATATAAAGCGCAAACAGGAAATGGTCAAGATTAGACTTTTAATTATATGGAAGGCAAGGCAGCTCTAATTAGGCAAGGCAGCTCTAATTAGGCAAGGCAGCTCGCTTTAGCACTTTCAAAACCAAAGGCAACACAGCTTGCTTTAGCACTTTCAAAACCAAAGTCGTCAAGTCACTTTTATTTCTATAGCACATTTAAAAAACAACCCTCGTTGACCAAAGTGTTTTACATTGGTGGAGGTACTAACGTTATACACCAGTGGTTCATAGATTGAGTACATACATAAATACATACATATAGCCCTCCCTCAGAGAACATCAAGAAAGGCTTGAGAGTGAAGATGAGTATTAAGTCTCGACTTAAGAGTCGATGGAGGGGGCAGTTCTGATGGGAAGAGGGATGCTGTTCCACAGTCTCGGAGCTGCAACCGCAAAGGCGCGGTAGCCCCCCCCCCCCCCCCCGAGCTTATGCCTAGACCGTGGGATATTCAGTAACCCCAAGTCTGACGATCTGAGGGACCTGGAGGTGGTGTGGTGGGTCCGTTAAGGGCTTTGTAAACATAAAGAAGGATCTTGAAATTTGTTTGGAACCGCACAGGGAGCCAGTGGAGAGAGGCCAGATTCGGGGTGATGTGGTCCCTTTTTCGGCTGCCTGTCAGGAGTCTCGCTGCGACGTTTTGGACCAGTTGCAGACGGGACATGAAAGATTGGCTGATGCCAGTGTAAAGGGAGTTGCAGTAATCGAGGCGGGAGGAGATAAATGTGTGGATGATCTTTTCGAGGTCATCAAACTGGAGGAATTGTTTTATTTTAGCTATCGTCCGAAGCTGGAAGAAGCTAGCTTTTACCACGGCATTGACTCGTTTGTCAAATTTCAATGCTGTGACAAATATCACACCAAGGTTTTTGACCTGAGGTTTGAGTAAATGGGTTAAGGCTTCCAAGGCTGCCTGCTATAGTTTTGATTGAGTCCGAGGGGCCGAGAAGGATGACCTCAGACTTACTCTCGTTTAGTTGGTGGAAGTTCTGGGCCATCCAACACTTTATATCCTCAAGGCAGTGGATAAGGTTAAGTAGATTTGATCGGTTGTTGGGCTTCAGGGGGAGACAGAGATGTGTAGCGTCTGCATAGCAATGGAAGGAAATGCCGTACCTTTGAATGACTTGGCCTAAGGGGATCGTATACAGGGAGAAGAGAATGGGGCCAAGGATGGAACCTTGTGGAACCCCGCAGCAGAGGCTAGCTGGGGAGGAAAAAGAGTTGCCTATGTTAGTAGAGAAAAACCTACCTTTGAGGTAGGAGATAAACCAGCTCAGGGCAGTGCCATCAATACCAACCCCGTACTGGAGACAGTCAATTAGGATGGTGTGGTCGACAGTATCAAATGCTGTGCTGAGGTCAACGGTGAGAAGTAGGTCATTATGTACCTTCAACAAGGCAGACTGTGCTGTGGTGCGCCCTGAAACCTGATTGGCAAGTTTCCAAGATAGTATTTTGGTGAAGTTGGTGAAGCATAAGTTGACTTAAAATTACTTTTTCAAGGACTTTTGAAAGGAAAGGCAGTTTTGAAATAGGTCTGTAGTTGCTTGGCAAGGTGGGGTCGAGGTTAGGTTTTTTTCAGGAGGGGCTGGACCATCGCGTGCTTGAAGCAGGTAGGAACAGTGCCAGTGGCCAGAGAACTGTTGAAGATGGCGAGGATGCTGGGACCAGCTATTGTAATGACATCCTTCAGAAGGGCAGAGTGGGGAAGGTAGTAGGTTTCATGGTGGTGACCAGTTGTACAAGGGAGGGTAGAGTAACAGGTTGGAAACAGCCTAATATTGAAGAACAGACCAATGAGACAGCCAGGTCACGGATGGGAGGGGAAATATTCGATCCGATGTTTTTCACTTTGCTGGAGAAAAATGTAGTAAATTCCTCGCACTTAGCTGGTGCTGGGGGCAGCTTATGATATAGGTGATGGTAGTAAAAAGGACCTTGGAGTTATGAGCGTTTTTGGAAATAAGGGCGGAAAAGTATTTTGTTCTTGCAGATTTTACTGCTTCCTGGTATTTGTGAAGATTGTTTTTCAGAAGTTCAAAGGAAATTTGAAGCATCAGATTTGTACTTCCGTTCTGATTTTCTGCACTCTCTTCTTAGGGCTCTGTTGGTGTCATTGAGCCACGGCCAGCCTTTAGGCTTAGGCTTTTTCATTTTAAGAGGAGCAACAGAATCCAGGATGGAAGAGCAAGTAGTATTGAATAAATAAATGAGGTCGTCGGTGCTGAGATGGAGGGGAGACGCCTCAATAGTGCAGCTGTCGGGTGCGGCTGTGAGAGCCTCAGAGAACTTACTGGCAGTCGAGGAGTTTACGTAGCGGAAGTAGCGAGCGGGGAGATGGGATTTTGAAGGAAAGAAAGGCAGAGATGCATCGAATATAATTGAACAATGATCAGACAGACAGGCATCAATAATTTCTGTATTACAAATTGGGAGACCAGACGAAAGCATTTGGTCTAGTGTATGGCCAAGCTTGTGCAAGGGAAGGCAAGGCAGCTCGCTTTAGCACTTTCATAACCAAAGGCAAGGCAGCTTGTTTTCGCACTTTTAAAACCAAAGGCAAGGCAGCTTGCTTTAGCACTTTCAAAACCAAAGGCAACACAGCATTAGCACTTTCAAACCAAAACACACTTTTGCATTTTCAAACTACATTTTCAAACCACATTAAGGGCACTGACAGGTCAGTAAAACCACTCACAGTTTAGTAGACATGTGTTCAGTGTTATTCACAGCTCAGACTGAGAATTGCGACCTCTCGCTCCCTCATCTTGCAGAGAACTGAGGCACCACACTTCCTGGTTTTATAGTCCCTCCAGAAGGGGTGTGGCGTTCAGGAGAGAGAATCTCAACATTACTAATAACTCTTTTATTTTTCATCGATGAGAAAAATTATCTTGTCCTGCACAGCGGAGGGGGACTCTGAGTAAGATGGCCAAAAATCATAGCCGCAAGTCGCAGCGTTTTTTCTAAAATCAATATACAGAACAGGAAGTGGTCAAGATCAGACTTTTAGTAATATAGATTACGATATACACTGTGAACCATGCAGGCAAGGAATTTCATTACACCCTGCTGTATCTGACAAAGTAATCTGAATATCTAATAATTAACTAATTTCATCAAGGGGCAGGATATGTTGTGTTCTTTACCATACAAGGGAAAGGAGATATGCAACTTGAAGCTTTCTGAATCTTGGAACCAAAAACATTGAATTTTCGCAAGCATGTATAACAATGTGGGCAATGTAGACCTGGCCAATGCAAAATAATTTGAATGGAAGTTGGCCACATGCTTTTCGTCTGGCTATGAAAGGCATTATTGTTGCCAGAATGAATTTTGTAGTTGTCGCTTGTCTTGCATTAGTGTCACTTATTTAGCACAATATCTATGCGAAGAATGATAAACACAGTAACAACAACAACATCTAGCCACCAAAATAACAGCAGATGCTGAAAAGCTAATATATTTTAAAAAGATTGTTGGAAAATATCAATAGATCACACGGCACGTGTAGAAAGAGCTACTGAGATTTCCCAGCATTTTCAGTTCAGTTGTATTTATAATCTGAACACTTATCCAAGATTATCTCCTCTGTTGTAGATGTATTTGAGCATTTGCAAGATCAGAGGTGGGCTGTGACAGTCCAAGTCAAGTCAAGTTAAGTCAAGTCAAGTTTATTCATCACATACACATACGAATGTGAAATGAAAAGTGGCAATGCTCGCGAATTGTGCAAAAAAACCCCCCAAACAAACTACAAACAGAATGGAACAGAATCACATATTCACATAAAGCTGCCAAGACGGCGACTGGACAGGGCCGCGCCATCTTTTTTTTTAACATTCCAACATCTTTCAACATTCCAACATCTTTAACATTCCAACAGGAATGTTACAAAACAGATGCTGGATCACTAGAATCAGCAGATGAAATCTGGCTAACAGCCGAATTATTATTGCTGGCATTACAGACCTTAAAGAGTGGCATGGTGTAATCAGGCAGCCAACACCATGCATCTATTAGCAATGGTGTGAACATCTTAACCTAACTGAAATGGAGTCCAGTAAAGTGAGAGAGTTCAATATAGTCAATGCACTCATTAAAGAGGTGGATGGTCCTATCATTGGAGAGACAGAAGATGCAGTGTTATTCTGAATTTTCAGTCAAGGTTCTCAATTGTTGATCTCCCATCTGAATTTTTTTTTTAAGTGGAGGATGGAGTGGTGGATATTACGAATGTGGTAAAATTCCATTCGGCTCATTAATGTTGTTCAAAGATGAAATCTGCCATTCTTACCTGGACTGGTGGTGTGTGCTGCCAGGCCCACCAAAATCATTGACGTCAGCTGCCTCCACAGTTCAGTGGCAGTGCAGAAAGCAAAGCAGTACAGCACAAGCCAGGCCCTTAGGTGCACAATATCTGTGCCGAACATGATGCCAAGATAAACTAATCTGGTCTTCCTGCACGTGATCCACATCTCTCCATTCCCTGCATATCAATATACCAATCCAAAAACCCTTTCACTCACTATCATCACCTTCTGGTAGCCTGTTCCAGGCACCCACCACCTCGCATATATATATTTTTTAAACTTGCCCCGTACATCTACAGTTAAACTTTGCCCCTCTGACCTTCAAGCTTTACCTTCTTGTCTTTGACATTTCCACCCTGGGGAAAAGGTTCTGACTGTCTATCCTATCTGTGCCTCTCATAATTTTATATACTTCTATCAGGTTTCCTCTCATCCTACAGAATTTCAGAGAAAACAATCCAAGTCTCCCAATTAGGAGCAACTTTTTTGATAGATATTATGGGTGGCACAGTGGCATAGCTGGTAGTGCTGCTGTCTCACAGTACCAAAGATCTGGATTTGATCCTGACTTTGGGTGCTGTCTGCGTGGAGGTTGCACTTTCTCCCTGTAGGTTTTCTCCAGGTACTCCGGTTTTCTCCCGAACACATGTGTGTTTTTGTGGTTATTTTGTCTCTGCAAGTTGCCCCCAGTGTGCAGGGAGTAGATGCGAAAGTGGGATAACATAGAATGAGTGTTAATGGGTGATTGATGGGCAGCGTGCACTTAGTGGACTGAAGGCCTGTTTTTATGTTATATCTTTCACTTAATTCCATAATTTACAAAATATTTTGCAGGTCGTTCTGCAACGACACAATAGTTGTGTTCCTAAGAAATCTCACTTCATAAAATATTGGTTTGTAAAGGCAATTGTGCCAATGAGCAAGAACGGGGATAAGAGCTAAAGAGTTTCAGACTTGCAATAACAAAGTTACTTTTACCTGCATGATTTTCCAAAGTAAAGATATTTTCAATAGCAATAAGTTTATTTTTGTTCCTGCAAGTTAAAAAATACTGATGGCTAGTGTTATTTATGTGACAAAAATGTGTTAGTATGCACGTAAGAGTTCACGCGACACAATTGACTGCCGTACGTCAATCTATTCAACTTTTTATAGGTGCTGAAATTCTGTACCTGCGTGTACAGTAAGAGTAAAATCACTGCTAAAGCTTGCATATAACATTGTTTCAGAGTATTGTTGCACAAGTGTTGATAGAAGTGATTGCTTATCAATTTCAATGGTCACCCACGATTAAAGCTGCAATAAGAGTTCTGATTACAATAAGGTTCTGATTACTGCATGGAAACAGTTTTTATTCCCCTATACTGTTTAAATCCAAAACAGCTTTATTTTTGCTAGTCAATTTCCAAAGTTACCTTTGAGTAGTTCCCCAACTTCTGATTGAAACTTGTTTCATTCAAGTTGGCTTGCTTAATTAACTACCTGTATCTTTATATTCTGGCAACATCAGTTTCAGCACAAAAAATCCTCCCCATTATAGTCTTTACAATCTTCAGACTTCACTGTCGGCTGTCACCAGATCATATAGATGTGTGCTTATTATTTGTTGAAGCAAGATAAAAATATTAATCAAGAGCTTTTTTTATGGCTTGAGTTCAAACAATAATATTTCAGAAAGACCTGTAGTTTTGATTATTTTTCGCTCACTTCTTAAACCAACTCTGATACAATTGGTTGTTATTTGGAATTTGAATCAGTCTTAGCGTGGTATCATAGAATTATTCTCTAACACGACCGAGAACTCAATTTTCAACACAAGCTCATTGAAGCACAAAATAAAGTAAAATTTCCACCCTTAATTAAACCCTTTTTTTGGTTTTGGTCGCATACTGGCAATAAACTGTTCAATATGAGCAATATCTGCTCATGTGATTTGCAAGTGTATATTCAGCAATACAGTTGCAAAAAAATAATTTTTAAATTGGGTCATTTTGCTGCTTTGAAGATGTTGCATAAAGGAAGCATTGTTGCTCATATTGAACGGTTTATTGCCAGTAGAGTGGACCAAAATTAACAAGTTCTACATGTCTAAGAGGAAGGGGAATGTAGATATCAGTGGTTTGAATTGCCATCCAGGTTATAAGGGTGTATAAAATGGAAAGATGTTTATTTAGTACATAAATAGGAAAATAAAGTTAAAATAAAGAAAATGAAAGATAATTGTATGTCAGCTGCTTGTTACTTGAATCTTGCCACAATTTGTGACTTGAATGTACAGAGCTGAACCCTAGAAGAATGGCTAACTATACAAGCGTTGCAGTCATTTTCTCCACCATGTGCAGAAGGTGCTGGCCACACCTTCATTGGCTGATGAAAATCCAGACTATCTTGCTTGTATGTCATGCTTTGTAGTTTAGTTTAGAGATACAGAGTGGAGGGCCCTTCGGCCCACCGAGTCCGCGCCGACCAGCAATCCCCGCATATTAACACTCTCCAACACATTTTACATTTATACAAAGCCGATCAACCTACAAACCTGTATGTCTTTGGAGTGTGGGAGGAAACCAAAGATCTTGAGAAAACCCACGCGGTCACGGGGAGAATGTACAAACTCCGTACAGACAGCACCCAAAGTCGGGATTGAACCCGGGTCTCTGGCGCTGAAAGCGCTGTAAGATAGCGACTCTATCGCTGTGCCACCGTGGAGCCCAATTCAGTAGTAATTCAGTCTTGGTTGCAGCACTAAGTTAGGATCACATTTAGAGCTACCCCTAATTCAGTTTGTATGGTCTACTGTACCCACCAAAGTACCTTACTCCCAAACTGACAAAGTCCTTTCCCACTACACAGTAAAATTTACTGTTCATTTTCAGCACCATATAAGATGGGCTTCTGCTGGAACGGAATTGAAATGTTATCAATTGAATTTTGTGAGTCCTTTTTAGGCAACAGTTAAAGGAACAATGACCGAGAACATTGGAATCTGTCAGCAGGTATCCTTGAGGAGAGAACCAAAGTTACTGATTCGTGTCTTCATTAGAACTGGAAAAGTAGGAAGACAAACATGTTTTAGATTGCGAAAAGTGGGAGATGGAGACACTAAAAGAGTAGACCGGGTTGTCAATGTAACAATTACTTTGAAATCTACAGTTGTAACTAATGAAACATAACAAATTGAAACAATGATACAGCCTGTAGGAAAAATAAGGGTCACCATGAATTAATTCCCAAGGGTTGTGAGGTGCCTCAAAAGAACACGAGAGTATTTCTCGAGCTTTCCCAAGCATTGTAAGGTAACTACAGAAGTCATTGGTCTTATAATGATATTGATAACTGAACTATCCCTTGAGGGAGCTCTGGGCTGATAAGTGGTAACATTTTTACCACAATAACATTTGTACCACACAATTGCCAGGCGATGATGACCTCAAACAAGATAAAATCCAACTATCACCCATTGACACTCTCATCATTGGCACTCTCACCATTGAATCCCTCACTATCGATATCCTGGAGAGAGGGTTACCATTGACCAGAAACGGAACACGAGTTACCATGTACACAATGCAGTTACAAGAGCAGGTCAGAGGCTAGGAATCGTATAGTGACTAACTCACCTCCTGACTCCCAAACCCTGTCCATCATCTGAAGACTCAAGTGTGATGGAATACTATCCACGTGCCTGATAAGTGCATCCTCAACAACACTGAAGAAGCTAGACACCATACTTGTTTGAGGCACCCCATCCATAATCATTCAATCACCGTCACACAGTAGCAACAATTAGTATCATATATAGGATGCATAGCAATAACTCGCTTAGCAGCTTACAAACCCACAACCTCTACCAGCTGGTAGGACAAGGGCAGCAAAAGCATGGGAACATCAACACCAGTTGACCTTCAAGCTACACACCATCCTGACTTGGAAGTACATCACTGTTTCTTAAATCGTGGCACACCCTCAGTAACAATATTGCAAGTATTGTAGTCATGTTGCAGTTGTACAAGACATTGGTGAGGCTACATTTTGAGTATAGTGGTCAGTTTTGGGCATCCTGTTATAGGAAAGGTGTTAAGCTGGAAAGGGTGCAAAGAAGATTTGAGGATGTTGTCAGGACTGGAGCTATAGGGAGAGGTTGAGCTGGTTAGGGCTTTATTCTTTAGAGCACAGTATGATGAGAGGTGATCTTATTGAGATATAAGATCGTGTGTGGAATCGATAGGATAAATGTAGATTACGCAGAGTGGAATCAAGAGCCAGAGGATATGGGTTTAAGGTGAGGGGGATAGATTTAATAGGAATAAAGTCGAGGTAGGATGAAATAAGCTCAGTTGGAGAAAGAACAAGCCAGTCCTGATTGTGGAATATTCAGAGCAAATACTAACTGGTTGATCAGGGTTGCAGGACTGGAGTTTGTGGAAGGAAGATTGTCTGAGAAATTAGGTCAATGATTAACACGATTTACCACCCTTCCCGTTTTCACAAGTGTGGCTGCACCTTTGCTTTAATTAATATTTAAATTGGTGACCATTTTTTCCAAATGTCAGCTTTATATTAATTGTGACCTTGATCATTTTCGTGTGTAGTAAATCACAGACAGACAGACCCCCCCATTGATTTCCACTCCTCTCTGCAACTTAAAGGACACTTGTCTTCTTACTTGTTCAGTTCTTTTTTTTCACATTGATACTGCTCAACTTGCTGAGTGCTTCCAGAATTATTTTGTTTTTGACGTGGATTTACAGCATCTTTTTCTGTTCTAGCAAAGAAAACTGCATGGGACCAGATTCTGGTACCTCGTTCCAGGTGAATGAAGAATTTAGCATTAGAGTCAAATAGTACACCACAAAAACAGGCCTTTCAGTCCGTCATTTCTATGCTGACCATCAAGTATCCATGTAAATCCAATTTATCAACACTAGGTCCTTAACCTTCTGTGCCTTGCAGTTCAAGTACTTGTCCACATACTACAGGTGAGAGCACCTGCCTCCACCACTCATTCTCGGTGCTTCAGTTTACGATATAATATTGACATTCAAGATTACACAAATTGCTTTCTGTTTAAAACAAATAATGTTAAAATGATATAGTACAAACGTCTATGTAAAGAGTTTTTCTTAAATGGTAAAAGTGTTTTTATATATTTGGAAACAGACAATTTTAGTAATTAACAGCCATGAATAATAAAGCAGTATGCATGATTATGTAACATCTAATTTACCATTGGGCAATAGATTGTTTTGTTGACAGCAAATTCTACATTACTTTCATACCATTATGGTTTTGGAAATTTTATTTCACTGAAAGTACTTTGGCAATATGTTAAGGAACCACACATCACTGAACCCCAGTGGTGTTAAAGATGATCATCAAATATTACTTACGTTCAACCAAAGTTTCCCCACACACGTAAAAGTTCTATTTTTCATTTTAAAACATTCCTTGACTGAAGTACTGAAATCAGTGAAATCAACATTAAATTTTAAACCGAGGTAGTCATTTTTTGAAATTTGGTGTTTTCAAAGCAATGTGAAACAAATCCATATGCAAGGAATACTTTTATTCCATTTTATTTTGAAGCAAAATCATTGATAAAGGACTGGAGCAATTATTAGCAAGGAACAATGGAAATAAGCACTTCTCTACACTGTCAAACCTATATTAATGATTAAATAATTAATTTTATTTCAGTTCTGAATTGTTTCAGATTTAAATAATGCAATCACAGTGAAAACCTTATGTAATATTGACCTTTTGCCATTTTCCTAACTGTCTGATCACTAACAATCGAATACCTTATTGATGTTTTAATTCTATTAATCATGCTCTGATCAAAATCAGATCGTGATTTGAATCTCCGTACCGATCATCATAGCAGCTTGCTGAAGCCGAGTGGAAGAAAACCCTTAGAGCTTCTTGTTGTCATTATTAGCAAACCTTCTTTATTGCCCTGGTTCTTTTTGCAAAAATATTGTTTCTTCTGGTCAGAAGCCAAGCATTGTTTAAATATATAAATAAACAAGAAATTGCTGCGATCAAAAAAAATATTTCTAATGCACCTCGTAATATATTTAGTTAATTACTTACTATCAATTGACGTTTTCGAAATGCACTGCCATTGTGATTTTATTTGCTACCACACACATCTCAGCACAGTTGCCATCTGGTGTCTTCCTAGGACAAGGGACTAATGAGAAGAATACCAAATGTTGGCTTCAATAGCCAAGGAGTTAATTTTAAAAACTGACCACAGAGTCCTTCTGCCTTTAGTCGATTGACTTGCATATGCTTGTATAAACTGTCTGTTTGTAACATTAAAGTGGCCCTATGAATTGTTGATAAATCTATAGTGGCTATGACAGCACAAAGGCCATTTGGTTGAAGTGATGTGCCCCAATGATGGCACGTGTCTGGCTTTATCAGCCACGCATTCAGATACTATTCTAACTTCATGGAAATAAGTAGCCACAGAAATCTAACAGTAGGTTCGGATTGATATTTACTTTTACTTCTGTGGCACTGATACTAAGCTGACAGTGCTTGTAGAATATCTAGCTGCCTTCAAATTTTTGTTTTGTGCCATGAAATTGCTTGCGGTTCCAAGTTCTGGTCAAACGATTTATACCATACTGCATTTACATGGGAAATTTCTCATTTTTCCCAGGATAGGTGAAACAGTTGGAGTATTTCAGGAGTTCAGAGTATGTTTATAATTACAGCTTCAAATAAGCATGGAACATAGTGATCAATGTAAATAACAGGAACTATTAAAATTAACTTGTCAATTGTTTTAAAACCAATATTAGGATTTAAATGTACCTAAGATTTTGCAACCTTCCTTTCTCCATTCTGATTATCAACAACTTAAGGGCCTGTCCCACTTGGCCGTCATTTGCGCCTCATTTACGCGTCACGTGTAAAGTAGGTCGACGTGTCGTGACGCGCGCAAATCACGTGTCATCATGCGCCAGCACAGCCGTCTGGTGCGCGTGATGTCATTAGAATACACTGTTTCCCTATTCTGCATCATGACCATCATGGAAGAACTACAGATTTTATTGCTGTTAGC
>NC_073385.1:44934730-44959730 GCF_028641065.1 Leucoraja erinaceus
GCTGTTTCATTAAATGTCATCACTGCTAAAAAGCCAACAGAGAACAAAAATAAAGCTTTTGTTCAATTGTTGTTAAATGCTTGGAACAGAGGCCAAAAATGTTTTACGGACAGGTTAGCTTGTGTGTATAAGAAGTACAAATGCTCCTGCAAAATGTATTTGGCTGTTTTCTGTTTGGAGCGATTGTATCCATGCAATTCATTTTACCAGTTATTTTCTGGAAGAATTATATAAGAAGAAGATGTAAATTTAATTTCTATTATGTCAATCCTATCTGGCAGGAGTTTGTTTTCAAGAAAGGTGGGGGCATGATTAATAGGAAAATTAAGAAGATGCAAGTACCTGAATTAATAAGGTAGTCCTTATTCAGGGACTACATTTAGTAATTTCACAATGTTTCATGTGTCAATTCTAATGCAGATTACTGAAATAAGTAGCTCTGTGTAACATGTTTCCTTACTATAAGAGTTCCCAATGATAGGACTCAAACCTAGAGCACTGCGTGGATTACTAAGTTCTGTTGATTAATGTACTCCATTATAGGATACCGTATATATTTGAAGTCTTTTGGCAGTTCTGTATTTTTATGGTCATTGAACAAAACTTTTTGTCTTTTGTTTGTGTTCTTGTAAAAAGATGGACCTAGCACCTTCATTGATGGCAAGAATTGTGCTCGAAAAGTTCTTGCAGAAACATGACCAGACCACGCGTAAGTAACTTCTAACCTCAGTGTCACGATTGCGTAATATTGTTAACCCACTACCTAATGAGATTTTAAAATTATTTTCATTTATAGTTGCAAAAGTAACTTAGATAGTTTACATATTTGGGAATAATAAAAATGAATGTCACATTTTGTGATGCTACTTGAATGTGATGCTATATTTCCATGGTGGAAATGATAAATATAGTTATTTGCGAATTAAGGAAGTTCAGAGTACAGATTCAAATGAATAAAAAAGCAACAAAATAATTTTGATGATCCACTCGCATTTTATTTCATTTCATCTGAGGAGTTTACTTGTAATTTATAATTTTGCTTTTAAAACGTTGTTCCTCATCATCGAGACATCGACTGAAACTTGCTTACATTCCAAGGATGATAATGTAACTCAAAGGTATTTGTTTAACTTTAAATCAGGCTATCAAAATATACATCCTTGAATGTTCCAAACCAACTTAAAATAGACAACCTACCTGTTAGAAATGTCAACAAGGGCCTAATGGAAGCAGCTCAGTATTATGTAGCCCTAGGTGCCCGAGAAAAGGAGTTTAAAAAAAAGTGAAGGGTAGTCGTACAAGAGATTCAACCTTAAATTAATTTGCTACTGAAAAAATACATTTTGTTATTTTCCCTGTGTCAACTGCATGATTAAAACTGGCTGTTAAGTGATCTCTGGGGACACGCTTGTAAAAGATTTATGAGTAATATTCAATGTGATATTCAAAGTGAGTCATGAATATCAGGGTAATTGCTCTCAGTGCTGGCTCTTTTAGTTGGCAGGAGTTTGTCAACTGCCCCATAAATATTTACCTAGTCTCATGTAAAAGAAAGAATTCATATTCTGCTTTTTTTTATCACCATGTGTAATGTTTACCTTCCATGTCTGACAATAGTAGTATGAAAATGACGCACTGGGCTACATTCCCTGCTAAACCCTGTTCATCATTTTAATAGGAGAGGAAAGAATGAGCTTAGATATTGTTCAATGGTGCAAAACAGTTTGTATGGTGGTTGTAGAATTTTATCCAAAATTGTTCTGGTCTATCTAGATTAGTTGTGTAGTACCAGTGCAAAGGGTTCATCTCATGAATTAACCTTCCCCCACCCCTAACCCCCACCCTGTCCTCCCAGCACCCCTCCCCCTTCCAGTTCAATATCATTGCAATGGGCACAGCCTCTAAAGTAACCTGCTGTGATGCTTTTTGAGCAAATCACATGATGTCAGAATCGTATGGTTTCGATTTAATCAAGAAAGAGATTAAAGTAGATGTGTGTTATTTTCAACTTCGCCGCAGCTCCGCCATTTGTCAAAGTCAACGTTCTGATTGCTTTGGACCTACTGCTATCCCATACTTGTCAAAATAGTAGTCGGTATGGGCTGAGGCTGGTAACCTTCCAGATAGTGGAAAGCTGAATCTAGCCAGATACTTGAAATGTCTTTTAAATGTCTTTTAAGGATAAATTAATTATAACCTATTGATTACTTAATTGAAAACAAGGTTTTGAAGATTCTGAAATTTTACCAATAATGCCATAACTGTTCACGTATATATAGCCTGTAATTAAAATAACTATTTCAAAGTGTGATTTTTTAAATGAAATAAAATATTTTTTTTTTATGTTCTTGCTTCTGAAACTAAATTCCTTTCACTATGATTATAGTCCAAGTTTAAGCTTTGATCTCCTTCCATTTAATTTCCAAAAATGTAATGACGGGTAATAAAATTGCCATTTTATATTAAACGTTGCTATTTACTGAAAGAATTAAGGTTCTTTTAATATGTCTCTAGAAATGCTAGGAGAAGCTGCAGGCTAGAATGACTTATATTCTGACACACATTTCCCCTTCACAGCAGCGACCTGGCTGGCCTTTGGCAATGAAATTCAATGCACATGGCTCCGCAGTCAAATCATCAAATTTCCCTGTGTGTATATTAGAGTTTTGTAATGTGTTTCCATTATGAAACAATGCTGGGATAATTGTCTTTGGTGGCAATTAGCTAACAGGTTTGTTCAGTGCTATTGGCAGGAGCATCCATCATCCCTTCCCTGACCACACTTATTTCATCTGCTGCAGACTGCAAAGATCAATAGAATATGTAGGGGAAATCATCCCCACTTTAATGGGCTGCAACACCGTCCTTTCCATGTATTATTATTTTTCTCTTTGTTTTGCCAAGTAATTGTCAGCCTGCTGATAGCACAACATGCCTGTTTTTGTGGAGAACCCTATGTGTAATCTGGTGCTTCTAAGAAGCAGTGTTGTGGGTACAGTGTGCAGCTTTAAGTTAATTAAATTTTGTTTTCTTAATGTGAGAAAGAATCAATACATTATAAGTGACTTAAAAAAATATTGAATTTTACATAGTGATGTGAATATGACATAAACTGGCTACATATTGACAGATTTGAAAAATGGAATTGGGTGAGCTGCAAATTAGTGCATGCAAGATACTTTGTTGCAATTCCAATTGAGCATGGTGCACTTTCTGTCAGTCCTGTAAGTTTGAGATCTTGGAGTAAACATTAATGTTTCCGATTTTTTTAAATTGTATATCTAGGTTTTGTTATACTACATAGTACGTGGATGATGAAACCCATCACTGCTAACAATGTGGAAAAACATTTATGCTTATGCCACATTTAAAAGTGGATTAAAATTGGTCACTAAAATGAAGTGAATGTCAACATGTAGTAAATATCTTTTCAGTGAGTTGGTGCTGATAATACAGAACAGATACCTCTGTAAAATGAAAGACATGCATTCGGTAATGTGAAGGTCATGTTATCTGGAACAGAGAAGAGGGATGATATTTCAATATGGAATGAATGGAATATTTAAACCACATATCTCAAAGATGATTGCAAGTTCATGATAAAATTGTGTTTTTTGGAAATAATCACATTTTATCATGGATAAACTCATGGACAAACCCAATATGACAAAATGCTTTCTTAGAATGAACATTATTTTTATGTTCTGTAATTTTCTCCCTTAGTGGCACCTGCTAAAAGAATTACCAAGGGATTATGATTTTTTTCTTTGGAGAACAAATATTCATGTGGTTATTTTACATAATTACTCTTTTGATGTAATTTCTTAAAGTAACAGGTGATTTATTGAATTATGTGGCAAACAGTTGACATTTCAGAATAGATTTGCTTAAATATGCAAGATAAAATCCATTTTTGAAGTATTGATCATTTCAAAGAAGAAGGTTCTTTATCCAGATTATGCAAACAGTAAATTTAAAAAAAGTTAAGTTTGGAAACAAATATTTGATCAGATATTTAGGATAACTTGCTCACTCATAGTAAAAACCTTTTACATCTGGAACCTGGCTTGAATCCATTTTGGGAAGCTGATCTGATAAAGTGTCTGCTAATAAACAACTGTTAAACCCAAATGAGTTTGGCAGTCTGAATCCAGTTCAAAGTAAACATGATCCATGTGCCACAGTTCAGTAGCAATTATGCAGTCTTTCTCAGGGAGGATGTTATATGAAACAAAAATTTCCCGAATCTCAAATCATTTTAAAGGAGTATTCCAAATGTCTAAACTTCATAATCCTGAATATTATAAATGTTTATATCATTAGACTTTACAGTACCATTCTGTCAATCTGTGTTTGTTTTGTTTTAAAGTAGATTGTAAGAAGCAATCTGGGTAAAGGTATTTTATCTGGGTATTTTATTTGTAGTGACATCATGAAATTCCTTTCTAGCGACATTGAATGGACAATTTATTTCAGAGTATAAATGTATTTTAAAGCAATATACATGCTTACCAATGTTGAATTAGTTTACATCAATGAATATCAGCATTTTAAGTTGTTGAGAAATCAAATTGCTAATTGCATCCATTGTGTGAGTCCAAGCAAAATAATAGCATTCGAGTGTATTCAAGTATTTATTGAGTTTTAATGTTAAGCTTGGTCAGATAACGTACACTGATGACTTTTAATAAAAATGATTTATGCTTTAACATACGTTAATGGGAGCTGAATTATAGTCATACAGAGTGGAAACAGGCCCTTCGGCCTATCTTGCCCATGCCGATATGCCCCAACTACATGAGTCCTACCTGCATGTGTTTGGCCCATATCCCTCTAAACCTATTCTATGAATGTACTTGTTCAAATGTTTTTTAAACATTTTGATAGTACCTGTTTCAATGACCTCCTCCGGAAACTCATTCCATTTACCTACTACCCTCTGTGTAAAAAAAAAGTTGCCCCTCGGGTTCCTATAAATTCGTCTCCCCTCTATGTTATCTGGTTTTTGTTTCCCTACTCTGGGTAAAAGACACTGTGCATTCAATCTATCTATTCCTCTCATGATTTTATACACCTCGATAAGATCATCCCTCATCATCCTGCACTCCAAGGAATAAAATCCTAGCATGCCCAACCTCTCCCTATAGCTCAGGCCCTCCAGTCCTGGCAACATCAATCTTCTCTGCACCGTTCCTCGTAAATCTTCCCTGTACCCTATATTGTTATAATATTTGAAATAAAGTGATTTTAAACATAATCCATAGATATAATTTTGCCTGTATTTAGCGCCTAAGTTTTATTACAAACTAGACCAAGTGGGACCCATTGGGCCCCCGTCTCCAACGCAATAATCCACCACTCACCCATTCGCCCAACGCAAACTGTTTCCACGACTCACTCATTCGCCCAACGCAAACTGTTTCCACGACTCACTCATTCGCCCAACGTAAGCCGTTCCCCTAACGCAATAATTCACCACTCACCCATAGCTCCCACGGGAGGCCTGGTCCCCAAATGCAACCCATTCCCAAATGTAAGATTCCACCACTCACCCGTTGGGTCCCTGTCACACGGGAGGCCTGGTCCCCAATGCAACCCGTTCCTTAACGTAAGATTCCACCACTCACCCGTTCCCTCAACGCAACCCGTTCCTCCAATGCAATATTCCACCTGTGAACAGCGCACGTCATTTTAAACTTTAAAAAAAGAAATGCAATTGCACTAAGAATTTAATGTAATGTAGGTGCCACCGACAAGGCCATCTTTTGTTATCCAAATCTAATCATTAAACTGTGTTGTGCTGGGTTAGGCTGGCAGATTCTTCCTCTTTGTTATCCAAATTTAATCATTAAACTTTGCTGTGCTGGGTTAGGCTGGCAGATTCTTTCCCTGAAGGACATTTGCTGTGAAGGACTCAGTGTACTGGGATAGAAACATTGTAACCGGTAGGGCATTGTGACATCATAACTGCCTAACTGCCAGTGCAGATTTGAAGAAATCCAACTTTTAAATGTCACTTTAAAACATTTAAATCTCCCCCACTACGTCCTTCTCCTCACAACAGAGATCAGCAGCAGAGATCACATTGTGATGTCATTTTCGGTTTTCGGAATCTTCATGGCAGGTTGTCAGCTTTTTTTCCGCTGTTGTCAGCCGAGCAACCTAGGCAGCTTTTTAGGTTGCCAAATGACCACCAGGGGCGCCAGGAAGATGGCTGCCCTGCCGGCAGTCTGTGCGTTTTTTCAATCTTTTTTGTTATTTTTTAGTTTGTTAAAAGTTTTGTTTTTAATATTCTTCGGTTTGTTTTATGGGAGGGGATCGGGGGAAACATTTTTTCAAGTTCTTTCCTTCCCGGAGATGTAATCAATTTTCGGATCCCATTCTCCGGGCTCTGCGGCCTTCCATCAATGGAGCTGGAAGCCTCCTCGGACTGTCGTGAGTCCCATCGCGGGGCGTGGACTCAACATCGGAGCTGATCCCTTGCCTGGGATCGCTCCCACCGCGACCTTTAACATCAAGGGCTCACAGTCTCGGGTGAAGCTAGTCGGGAAGCCCCAACGTCGCAGAAGGTTCACCAGCCCCGACGCGAGGTTTGATCGCCCGGTGCGGGGGAGCTGACACACCCCCGATGTGGGAGCAGATCGCCTCGACGCAGAGGGCCCGAACGCCACCGGCTACGGGAGTCAAGATCGTCCCGTCAACGGGGGCTCGGGGCCCACGACCGAGGAAGAACTAAGTGAAGGACTTGATCTTTATTTCGCCTTCCATCACAGTGAGGAATGTGTAGGAGTCACTGTGTTGGATGTTCATGTTAAGATGTGTTTTTGAAGTGATCTGTTACTTTTAATTGTATGACTAACCTGGCCAATGAAATTCCTCGTATGTTGCAAACCATACTTGGCGAATAAAGTCTGATTCTGATTCTGATGACAGTATTGGTGGTCATTTATGACGGCTTGCATGACGCGTGCGATAATATGCTCGGACGAAGTGCGTAGTTACCAGTCGGAATTATGCTCAATGAAGCATTCACGTATTATTTCTGCTTCAAATAAAGTCACAAACTAAACATATTCACCAATCAAGACATGATATATACCACAATGACCTGTAGCAAAATTATAATACGGTAGCTCAACTCTTTTTACACGTTGCAATGAATGCAATTTCTATTATTTCTTTCCACTTCCAAACAAAAATGTGGTTGGATTATACAGTGTATGATCAACCTATGTCAACAAATCCTGGATCATGGTAACATATGCTTAAACATGCACACTACAGATTGATGCAAGCATATTTTCTGTGAAGGACCGAAAATTATCATGACATGGTCATTGCATGGGTCTTTTCCACTTCAATCATCAATCTCTGTTGTGCCCAGTCACAGCAAGGTAAGGATAAAGAATTGAATCGATCGGTTTGACACCTTTGAAGGTAGACACAGTCAGGGGCGGAAATCCCAGGGGCCTCTCTGTTTTGAGAGGTGGGGGACATCCTCCCCAAGTTTTTGTAATCCGGATTTTAAAACCCGGTGAAATCTCCGCTTTCCGCGAGACAGTGGGGATGGGACTGATGATCAAGGGTGCCGATTGGACGAGAGAGACGTCGGTCAACAGGCAATGGGGGCGGGACATGATGATTCAGCGAGATCATTGGAGGAGGGAGCAGTAGGGGAGGGTGGACTGAGGATAGAGCGCGGTGATTGCTTGAAGTGGTATGAAACTGCACTTGAATTTGGTGGCCTTGCACCTTGCTTGAAATGGAATTTCAAGGAATAGCCGTGAATCAACTGCCAGCCCACCAGCCGTGAGTGAGTGAGCTGCCAGCACAACAGGCTTGAGTGACTGCGCCGCCAGTCCAAGATTCCATTCGGCCCACAATGTCCATATTAGCCCTCTGGAAACCAGTCCCTTCAGCACACAACACCCATAATAGCGCTCCAGAAAGTGCGCCCCCTCCCACCCCCCCATTGGCCACCAATATTGGGATTGGTGGAGAGGTGGAATATTGCTTTTGGGGACCAGCTCTCCCGTGTGATGCTGGGACCCAACGGGTCCCACTTAGGCTAGTTAATATATTAAAATGAATGCAATAAAATCAATTGTGCAAATGAAAAGATGTCTGAATCGTTCAGTTTTATTTTGTATTCGTCCGCTTCCAGATCCAAATCACCGTCTCTAACTTTACACAGGGCTGGATTCAGTGAGTGTAGACTGAGCTCCCCTCTCCCCTCCTGCCCCTCTTCCCCCCTTCTTCCCTTCCCCCTCTTCACCCTCCCCGCTCCACTCTTCTCCCCCTTCTCCAGGGAAGGAGAGGGGGAGATGGGGAAGTGAGGGTAGTGGAGAAGGGGAAGAAAAGTGGAGCGAGGAGAAGGGAAGAAGAGTGCAGGGGGGAGAAGGGAGGAAGAGGGGGGAAGGGAAGAAACGGCTCACGCACTCGACACCACTGCAAATTGTTCTGATGCTGTTGTTCCCTTAAAGGGCCTGTCCCACTTTGCGAATTTTTTTCGGCAACTGCGCATTCGCCGAAAAAATCGTAAAGTGGGACAGGCCCTTTAAGGGAACAACAGCAACAGAACAATTTACAGCGGTGTCAAGCGCCAATTCTCTGCCTGAGTTGCTGCTTCACAAACGAGCAGCAACTCCACAGGGCAAGACAGGGAACAAGGATAAAGGGCCTGTCCCACTTATTTGTCCTTGGCACGCAAATTACACAACCTCGTGATCGCGTTGAGCCGCGATGGTCCTGCGAAGGTCGGGCGTGATTACATGCGTACGCACAGCCGTCTGGAGCGCGTGACGTCATTTGAAGATGGACACAAAGCTGGAGTAATTCAGCAGGACCGGCAGCATCTCTGGAGAGAAGCAATGGGTGACGTTTCGTGTCGAGACTCTTCTTCAGTCTGAAAAGAAGGGTCTTGGCCCAAAACGTCACACATTGCTTCTCTCCAGAGATGCTGCCGGTCCCGCTGAGTTACTCCTGCATTTTGTGCCTATCTTCAATTTTCTTGGCCCCACTCTGGGAGTAGGAGTGGGGGCGGATCCAGACCGCAACGGCCGTGAGCCCCAAGCCGAGTTTGGCGATCGTTTGCCTGTGCTTCTGCTGCTGTTGAAGGTGAGACGTTGCGTCGCGCCCGGGTCTTGGGCCGGTCCCACTTTGGCCGCCAGTTCCGCGACAGGCCATTGGCGCGCAAAGATTTCGTTCACTACAAAAATTTCGGAGCCACGCGCGATGTTGCACACAACTTCATCCCCCTCCGCGATTCTCAGTGGGCCCAGTCCTGCGTAATTTGCGTGCCAAGGACACGTAAGTGGGACAGGCCCTTAAGACAGGAGCTCTCTGAGAAATGCCGGCACAGTTTGCATCAGGCAAAATGACACGGCTTTTAGGTTGCCCGGTGGGACTTTAGGGGCCAATGGCACCGGGGAAACCGTTAATTTCGAGCCCAGTTTGTGTAAATGAGATCCCATTGTGATTGGACGACTGTGAGATGGCATTGTGACATCACTGGAAGCTGCTAGAAAAGTCTCACTCTCACAGCCAGTTATTATTTTCAAAGTTGGCTTTTTTAAAACTTTATTTATCAATAACTTGTGAAATATAACATCAAATGTGAAGAAACTTGATACTAACGACCACAGGAAAACGCTGAGTAAGATTCTGCAAAAAATGTTGCGCTGTTGTGTACCGTTTTGGGTTAGTTCCTTGATCTCACCGACATACAAACAAGACAAGACAGATAGATATCAAATGTGAACTTTGGCTTGCCTCATATACTGTACAGCCTCAACTTCAATTTATTCAGTTGTTCCATGTGGATATGTATTTTCAGTTCCAATAACTTGATTTGTATGTACCAGCCACGTAGTATTGCCTCAATGATTTTTAAGGGACCACAATTATAAAATGTCTTTTAATGCTTTATAGATTATCATTGATAACTTGAGCTAGAGTTTATGCAGTATGCATAGTGATGGAAACAAATTCATTAAATTGTTCCTGTGACACAAAATAGAGCAGATATGTGTCATTCATACCTACCATTCAATATGGCATATTTACCTCCATTCTACCTTTTTTACACAATATTTATATAGCATATTTTCTTTCAAGGTCAAATATCTATTGGTCTGGAATATACTCAATGACTCAGCATTCAGAGAATGCTATCAAATTTCATCTGGGCTTATTCTGATTCTTATTCTGACTGTGACCACCCTTCTTCTCCGCCCCTATCTTGCCCCAGCTTTGTATGTTTCTTATAGCTTCCAAAGAATGCACACCTGCTTCGCTAATCTCTTCTCATCAGACAATTCCCTTAACCCAGAAGTATGTCCAATGAATTGGTGTTGCACAATATGCAAGGCAAGGATTTCCTTCTTTGAATGAGGAGACCAGATGCACCAGATATGGTGGCATTTGGATTCTAACATCATCCAATATCTCTTAATATATTCTGCTATCCACCATTTTTCCACCTCGATTAGATCGGCAAACATGGACACAGCATTTGGCTCCATCATCCAGGTCTTTAATATTGATAGATAATAGGTGAAGCCCAAGAATTGGCCCTTGGCTGCAATCCAATATTGACTCTTTTGTTCCTATTCTAGCTCTTAAACAGTATTCTGGAGATGCTGATTGATAACGTAAATCTCATAATACTCTAATTTTAATAAATTTGAAAATATAAATACTCTATATCATTTGGTTGACCCACACTACCTGACCAGTTACATAGATTTGTCAGTTTTCCTTTCATTCATAGATGCTCATTTTGTCCAATCATATTACTATGTTTTAAGTTTCACCCTTTCTGAAAGAATAAAAAATACCATTGATGAAATATGAAACTACTTGCCTCATGTTAACTGGCCTATCTTTTTAAAAATTTTTTTTTTTTGAATAGCAGGATGATATTTGCCCCCTTTTACTCTGGGAGAACCAATCCAAATTCTCGAGAATTCTGAAATTAAAAACAGAAGCATTCTGTATTTGAACATAGAACAGTATATAGCAATGTTACAAAATTTTGAGATTTAAAAAATCAAGTCTGCAATAAAAAGAAGTTTAATTTGACACCTAATTCACTTTCATATCTTCAGTATTAAAAAAGGTATGGCCATTTTCATACTCTGAAATTAGCATCTTGTTCCCTATTGCTTTTCCATTGACTTGACACAAAAGCTGTGATCGAGGACAGTCAAAAGCCCATAACTTTCTTAAAATTCAAGAGAACTGAATGAAATTTTCAGTTATTATAGATTGAAGCATTCTGAAACAAATATAAAACATCTTACTTGGATGACGGGAAATTAAAGCATATAATTAGTTAACCTAATTGTAGCTAATTACAAAGTTGACCGTTGTGACGGAAATAGTAATAAACACCCAGAATGCCTTGAAAATTCAAAAATGTGATATTCTCAAGATCAGAACTTTAATATTATTGTATTATATGTTGTAAGTCCGTAACAGATAGGTAAATAAATTACAATTTCTAGCAAAATACCTTGAAGGAGAAGATCAGTTGCTAGCTGGTACATTGGCATATCATAATCAGTAGCATCGTCATATTCCTCAGATTGTAACCAATAAGCAACTCTGTACACCTTGTTTTTCCTCTACTTTTCAATTTTGGCATTGTAAACTACAAGTTTTGGCTCTTCAAACCACGCATGACATGCCTTTCTGCCCACTATTCTCATTAAGAATGTCCTGTAGATCATCACATTTGTAGTAGTCCAAATTCGGATAATCTCTGCGAATGCTGTCTAAATCAGTCTCTTTTGCTGGGCATTTGGATTGACAATTTTGCATTTCTTCTTTGGAGGCATCTGTTTAAAATGTAAAGGAAAAAAAACACCGAACAGCATTAACAGAAACAAGTTATTATTTGCAGTTTTAGAAAAAAGGTAGAAATGATAAAGTTAAACTCTAAAACAAATAGTAAATACCCAACAAAATATTCATATTCATCAGTTTCATCAAATCAATAAAATTTGTCTAATCAATTAAATTCATCTAAATTCAATGACTAGATCTAAACATCTATCCATTTCTTAAGAAAAGGCTACATTTTTTTAAATAGCCAAAGTATCCAAATAACAAACTAATCCCATTCACACAAGAATTTACAATATAACATGATTTTAAAATCTCACTGTCATGAACGTATGCCAGACGGAAGGAATTTAATGTTTAATTCCCATAAATTAATCTAGAAACATCCACTCTCAATATAATCAAAATTATTATTTTATGCACAATACATATGGCTAAAACTGTTGTGGATATTCAGTATAAACATATTGAATATGGGTAGACAATTACACCAAATATATATATATACGATTTAGATGCTCTTATGACATGATTTACAAAAATAATGAGGATTTTAATCATCTTGCGAGTGGGTGTTTCTGGAATGCGATCATAGAAACATAGAAATTAGGTGCAGGAGTAGGCCATTCGGCCCTTCGAGCCTGCACCGCCATTCAATATGATCATGGCTGATCATCCAACTCAGTATCCCGTACCTGCCTTCTCTCCATACCCCCTGATCCCCTTAGCCACAAGGGCCACATCTAACTCCCTCTTAAATATAGCCAATGAACTGGCCTCAACTACCCTCTGTGGCAGAGAGTTCCAGAGATTCACCACTCTCTGTGTGAAAAAAGTTCTTCTCATCTCGGTTTTAAAGGATTTCCCCCTTATCCTTAAGCTGTGACCCCTTGTCCTGGACTTTCCTAACATCGGGAACAATCTTCTTGTATCTAGCCTGTCCAACCCCTTAAGAATTTTGTAAGTTTCTATAAGATCCCCTCTTAATCTCCTAAATTCTAGAGAGTATAAACCAAGTCTATCCAGTTTTTCTTCATAAGACAGTCCTGACATCCCAGGAATCAGTCTGGTGAACCGTCTCTGCACTCCCTCTATGGCAATAATGTCCTTCCTCAGATTTGGAGACCAAAACTGTACGCAATACTCCAGGTGTGGTCTCACCAAGACCCTGTACAACTGCAGTAGAACCTCCCTGCTCCTATACTCAAATCCTTTTGCAATGAAAGCTAACATACCATTCGCTTTCTTTACTGCCTGCTGCACCTGCATGCCTACCTTCAATGACTGGTGTACCATGACACCCAGGTCTCGCTGCATCTCCCCTTTCCCAATCGGCCACCATTTAGATAATAGTCTGCTTTCCCGTTTTTGCCACCAAAATGGATAACCTCACATTTATCCACATTATACTGCATCTGCCAAACATTTGCCCACTCACCCAGCCTATCCAAGTCACCTTGCAGTCTCCTAGCATCCTCCTCACAGCTAACACTGCCCCCCAGCTTAGTGGCATCCGCAAACTTGGAGATATTGCCTTCAATTCCCTCATCCAGATCATTAATATATATTGTAAATAGCTGGGGTCCCAGCACTGAGCCTTGCGGTACCCCACTAGTCACTGCCTGCCATTGTGAATAGGACCCGTTTACTCCTACTCTTTGTTTCCTGTTTGCCAGCCAGTCCTCTATCCACATCAATACTGAACCCCCAATGCCTTGTGCTTTAAGTTTGTATACTAATCTCTTATGTGGGATCTTGTCGAAAGCCTTCTGGAAGTCCAGATACACCACATCCACTGGTTCTCCCCTATCCACGCTACTAGTTACATCCTCGAAAAATTCTATAAGATTCGTCAGACATGATTTACCTTTCGTAAATCCATGCTGACTTTGTCCAATGATTTCACCACTTTCCAAATGTGCTGCTATCCCATCTTTAATAACTGACTCTAGCAGTTTCCCCACTACCGATGTTAGAATAACTGGTCTGTAATTCCCCATTTTTCTCTCTCCCTCCGATTGGAACGTTGCTGTTGCCGTGAATTTTAAGCCCATATTGGCAGGCAAAGACACAGCCGGTTCGTATGGGGCCCAAATAACATTTTCGTGTTGTAAAATTAGATTAAAGCCACCCCAAGAAGCAAGATTATATGTGAAATAGACGACTTACCTTTTTGTTTTGTCTTGATATTACGATCCGTCACGTTGAAGGCGTTGAGGGCGTTCAAAGTCGCTTTTTACTTTAATCCAACTATTAAATTGTCCAGCGATTTTTTTAATTAAAAAAACCGGGAACGGAAGTCCGATCGATTTTTCTTCATCGACTAGCAGCCCGAGGAAATCCCTCTCCGACAAGCGATACAAATCTGCATTTTAATCCCGCCCCCCCAAAAAGCGCCAAAGTCGCGCACAAGGCCAGTTGCAGATCTGCAGCGCCGCAGAAGGTAGGTTTTGTAACATCGCTACAGTATAGCACAGGAATATCCCTTCAGCCCACAATGTTTGTACAGAACATGATGCCAGGTTAAACTGATCTCAACTGCCTACACATGGTACATATCCCTCTATCTCCATAATCCTCTGGGTTCCATCCTTAGAAAGCATGGCATCTCTTTCCATTGTTATGCAGATGATACCCAGCTTTATTTGCCGCTGAGGAGGGAAGACGCCTTTTCTGTAAAATCACTTCTGTCTTGTCTTGATGACATTAAGTCCTGGATGGCCCTGAACTTTCTTGGATTTAATGAAAAGAAGACAGAGGTGATTTTATTTGATCCCAATGGCTGCTGTGAACCTCCATTTGTTGATTTAGGTCCATTGTCACGGTACGTGAAGCCAACAGTTCTGAACCTGGGTTTTAGGATGGACAGTGACTTTAAATTAGATTGCCAAATATGCGCGATGGTTAAGTCCAGCTTCTTTCACTTAAGGAAGCTGGCGAAGGTGAAGCCCATTCTCGAGCGGCAGCAGTTTGAAACAGTAATCCATGCCTTTATTACATCTAGGCTGGATTACTGTAACGCGCTCTATTTTGGAGTTGCTCGTTCTTCACTGGCTCGTCTCCAGTTGGTTCAGAATGCTGCTGCTCGCCTTTTAACTGGGACTCGAAAGAGGGAGCACATATCGCCAATTCTGGCCTCTCTCCACTGGCTCCCAGTGCACTTTCGAGTTCATTTTAAGATACTGTTATTTGTTTTTAAATCTCTGAATGGGCTCGCCCCGCCTTACCTCTCTGAGCTGCTCCACCCATACGCTCCTGCCCGGTCCCTCAGGTCAGCTGGTCAGCTGCTCCTGGAGGTACCGAGGTCTAATCGGAGGCTCAGAGGGGATAGAGCCTTCTCTGTTGCTGCTCCAGTGCTCTGGAACACCCTGCCGTTGCACATCAGACAGGCCCCCTCACTGTCCATCTTCAAATCCAGTGTTAAAACACATTTGTACTCCCTAGCTTTTGACCATGCCTGAGGCTTTGCTTCTGTTTTTATTGTTTTTAATGTTTCTTTATTTTACATGTCTTTTCCTACTATTTCTTTTGATTGTTATTATTGGTGTGTGTTAACTTTTTTGTCAATGATTAGTGATGTACAGCACTTTGTACAGCAACCATGATTGTTTTTAAAGTGCTCTATAATTAAAATTAATTATTATTATTATTATTATTAATAATATTATTATTATCATTATTATTAACCAGAACTGCATCAAATGTGGCCTAAGTAAAGTCCTGTAGAGCTGCATCATGACTTCCTGCCTCTAATACTCAATGCTCCAAGGCATTGATGGCAGACATACCATATGCCTTCATTACCACCCTATGTACTTCATTACCACCCTATGCTACCACCTTCAGTGAGCTAAATTTTATCATGGCCTTGCCATCTCCACCAAAGATCCTATAGCAAAGGATTGCTATAGGATCTTTGATCTCCACTGACATCTTCTACAGTCTGCTTTTCTGCTCAGGGCAAAAATAATTTTCCTTCACTATTGGCAGCTGCTCTTGAGTTCTATCCCAAATCCTACCACCGTATTTGCTTTGGCCTGCATGGAAGATCTATTTATTTGCTTTTCTTCTGCTTTATGCCTTTTAAATATTTTATTCTTATTCTTCCCAGAGTTATATTTCCCTTTACAGGGGTAACTTAAATTTATGTTAGTGGTCCAAAATACATAACTCTTAAAAATTGAAACACTTTGAGTGTGGCTATTGGGAAGGAATATAAGCAAATTGTTTCATGACTTGGTTGAATGTTGTTGGAAGACTTTTAAAACAGTTTGTTGAGGCCATGACCTTTGCACCTTTTGGGTCCACTGCCAAGGTAGTGATGGTGAGCTTATTGGGTTTTGCATAATAGGAAATGTAGATATTTGGGCAGGCAACTCTCCTGACCACATCTATGGAGTCCATTTCTTCACAACCACCCACCATGACCTTCCAAATTAGTTCCATACCCTGATGCTAATCTCTTCTGCATCATCTGAGGAGTTTACAGAAAGGGCAATGCCGGTCTACTGATCATTTCTGCTTGCTTTTTCTCCACAAAACGAAGTTGGCTTCATTTTTTTCCTCAGTGTCCCTGTCCACCACCATACACTTCCCCAAAACTGTAATTCCTCTGAGAATTGCCATTTTGATGAAATCCCATTTTCCAGCTCACGATTTACTTTTTTGCACATAACTTGTGTAATAACAACATTGGACCATTTAGCCCCTTAAATTTGTTCTGCATTCAGCAGGATCGTCATTGGTCTGTCAGCTAATACTTTATACCTACCTTTGTCGTATATCTATTAATATCTTTGGTTAACAAAAACCTATAACTGTTCATTTGGAATTCATAGTTGAATGATTTTGGACGAGCTTTTTGCCTTTTACTTTCACCAGTCCTTCAGGCCACTAAAGCATAGAATAGAAAAGAATAGAATAGTAAGATTAAACGAGAATTTACCAGTTTGAAGTTTGATCTGTATTTTATGAGGAGTTACGATGAGGGATTACGTGAAGAAGCCTGCCACAACTCATGCGTGTTATTCTTCAAAGCAGCGGTGTGAAAGCACAGATAACTGTAATGACTAAACATAGTAAGATTAGAGAGGAGATACCAGTTAAGTATATGATCAAGGGTGGGAGTGGAGGGCACGTAATCCCTCATCGTAACTCCTCATAAAATACAGATCAGACTTCAAACTGGTAAGTTCTCATTTAATCTTACTATTTTACTTCAGAGTCACGTGAGTGACTACGTGAAGATTTTAAAGCTCTGTGATTTCATGTCGCGGAAACGAATCCATGCATCACGTCTGCCTTGAAGAATGTAGGAGGAATTGTGTTAACATAATTTGGACATGAATTCGACATTGAAATCATAACATTTATTAACACAAAATTATAACCCCTTTTTATGGGTTTAAATTAATTTACAGAACTTAAAATTGTTTCTGCAAACGTTCCAGGTTTCATTACTGGTTTGTTGTAAAATAATTGGAATGTTTTTTCCCCAGACCAGATTCAGATTCAGATTCAATTTTAATTGTCATTGTCAGTGTACAGTACAGAGACAACGAAATGCATTTAGCATCTCCCTGGAAGAGTGACATAGCAAATGATTTGAATAAATAATAATAAGTGTACGGGGGGGGGGTGGTGATTGGCAGTCACCGAGGTACGTTGTTCAGTAGAGTGACAGCCGCCGGGAAGAAGCTGTTCCTGGACCTGCTGGTTCGGCAACGGAGAGACCTGTAGCGCCTCCCGGATGGTAGGAGGGTAAACAGTCCATGGTTGGAGTGAGAGCAGTCCTTGGCGATGCTGAGCGCCCTCCGCAGACAACGCTTGCTTTGGACAGACTCAATGGAGGGGAGCGAGGAACCGGTGATGCGTTGGGCAATTTTCACCACCCTCTGCAATGCCTTCCGGTCGGAGACAGAGCAGTTGCCATACCATACTGTGATGCAGTTGGTAAGGATGCTCTCGATGGTGCAGCGGTAGAAGTTCACCAGGATCTGTGGAGACAGATGGACCTTCTTCAGTCTCCTCAGGAAGAAGAGACGCTGGTGAGCCTACTTGATCAGAGTTGAGGTATTGTGGATCCAAGAGAGGTCATTGGAGATGTTGACTCCCAGGAACCTGAAGCTAGAAACACGTTCCACCTCCGTCCCGTTAATGTGGATGGGGGTGTGCGTGCCGCCTCTGGACTTCCTGAAGTCTACAATGAGCTCCTTGGTCTTCTTGGAGTTAAGGGCCAGGTTGTTGTCAACGCACCATGCTGCTAAGTGCTGGACCTCCTCCCTGTAGGCCAACTCATCGTTGTTGCTGATGAGGCCAATCACCGTTGTATCATCTGCATACTTGAAGATGGTGTTAGTACCATGTACAGGTGTGCAATCATAGGTGAAGAGGGAGTAGAGGAGGGGGCTCAGCCCTGTGGAACGCCGGTGTTCAGGGTGAGGGTTGAAGAGATGTGCTTGTCTAACCTAACAGACTGGGGTCTGTTGGTTAGAAAGTCCAGTATCCCGTTGCAGAGGGAGGGGTCGATGCCCAGGTTACCGAGTTTGGTGATCAGTTTTGATGGTATAATGGTGTTGAATGCTGAGCTGTAATCGATGAACAGCATTCTTACGTAAGTGTCTCTGTTGTCGAGGTGGGAGAGGGCGGAGTGAAGTGCCGTTGAGATGGCATCCTCCGTACTCCTGTTCTTGCGGTAGGCAAACTGATAGGGATCCAGTGTGGGTGGTAGGCAGCTTTTGAGGTGTGCCAGGACCAGCCTCTCGAAGCACTTGGTGATGATGGGGGTAAGTGCAACTGGGCGGAAGTCGTGGAGGCTTGCTGCAGTGGAGTGTTTTGGCACTGGCACGATGGAGGTGGTTTTAAGGCACGTGGGGACAACTGCTTGGGCAAGTGACAGGTTGAAGATGTCAGTCCAGACGTCTGTCAGCTGCGCAGCACAGGCCCTGAGCACGCGCCCGGGGATGCCGTCAGGGCCAGCAGCTTTACGTGCATTAGTCCTACTCAGTGCCATGTACACGTCGTAGGGGGTGAGTGTGAGGGATTGGTGATCGGCAGGTAGCACAGCCTTGATGGCTGTCTCTAGATTGTCCCTGTCGAAGCGGCCATAGAAGTGATTAAGCTCCTCAAGGAAGGAGGCGTTGCTGGATGTGGGCGTGGTGTTGGAGGGTCTGTAGTCCATGATGGCCTGGATGCCTTGCCACATGCGTTGGGGGTCAGACCATCCTGCTGCCTTGAGGATTTGGTCCATTGGTACATCCAACTGTATCATAGAAACATAGAAATTAGGTGCAGGAGTAGGCCATTCGGCCCTTCGAGCCTGCACCGCCATTCAATATGATCATGGCTGATCATCCAACTCAGTATCCCGTACCTGCCTTCTCTCCATACCCCCTGATCCCCTTAGCCACAAGGGCCACATCTAGCTCCCTCTTAAATATAGCCAATGAACTGGCCTCAACTACCCTCTGTGACAGAGAGTTCCAGAGATTCACCACTCTCTGTGTGAAAACATTGCTGCTGGTGTAGCTGCAGCCCTGGTGGAATGAGATTTTAAAATATTAGTATCCACCCCAGCCTGTGTTAGCACCTGTTTCAGCCATCTTGAGATGGTCTGGACCGTCACTCTTTTGTGTGGTTGCTTGTGGCTGACCAAAAAGTGCCTTCTCATTGCCTCTTAGGATTTTCGTTTTCTCCATGTATAATGACAGATGTCTTACTATACACAGACGGTCATCTGTTGGGTATGACCTAAATTGTATATTGAGACCTGCTGATCCCTGTCTGTTCTGCTTTACTAACTCATAGATATGAAACGTAATATTTTCTGTTGAGGAAGTCATGTTGTCCGTCTTAGTTTATGCAGTGACTGTACCCTCTGTGCCGTGACCAATGCCATTAGCATGAATGTTTTTAATGTCAGTCTGTGTAGGGCCAGAGCTGTTGCTGGAGACCAACTCTTCAGGACTATACTTACATCCCATATTTGGGAGTACCTGGTTCTTGGGGGATTAGTATTAAAAATTCCCCTCATAAGTTTTGTTACCAGTGGGTGAGTCCCAACAGAGTAACGCTCTGTCCCCTGCCATAGGTAAGTCGATAGGGCACTTCTGGCGCAGTTGATGGCACTGTATCTGAGCCCCTCATCATAGTGGAGGCCTGCCAGATATTCCAGAACAGACGGGATGTTCATGTCTCTGTAGGTGATGTTGTTTTTATGGCAGTACATCTCCCACTTCCTGATATAGACCAGATACTGTTTTTTGGTTGACTGTCTTTGGGCCGCCGAGATCATGTTCACTGTTCGGTCCGTCAGTCCCAGTTGTAGTAGAGGTGTTTTTAAACTCTACAAATTAATAAGTTCAAATGTTTATGGCATGGGTGGCTATCCCTTGTTACGGGATGTAGCAATAAATCTGGTCTATGTGGGATGGTGATACATGGTTCTAATACCATGTTTAATACCACTGGGAACCATGGTTGAGTAGGCCAATCGGGTACTACCAAAATACCAGACGCAGAGTCTTGTTGTATTTTCCTTAATACCCGACTGATGAGGCAGAAAGGAGGGAATGCGTAAATAAACAATTTCCCCCAATGCAGCGAAAATGCATCTGTCGCCGCTGCCCCAGGGTCTGGTTCCCATGAAACATAATTTGATAACTGGTGGTTAAGTCTGGATGCGAATAGATCGATATCTGGTGTTCCATATTTTGCTGTAATATCAGCAAATACTTTTTTATTCAACATCCATTCGGTGTTTTCATTAAATTTGCGTGACCTGGTGTCTGCCACTAAATTTAGTCTTCCTGGTAGGTAAGTGGCTGATATCCAAATATCTCTCTGGATACACCATTGCCAAATTGTATTAGCCAGATTGTCACATGATGTCGATTTGTTTCCACCCATGTGGTTAATGTATGCTACCACGGTGGTATTGTCTATCTGTAGTCTAACATGCTGGTGATATGACCCAGTACAATATGACTTTAGGCCATGGAATGCACCCAATCTTTCCAGGTAGTTTATGCCCAGTGTGAGTAATAATGATGCCTCCTGAGCAGTCCATCTACCTCCACAGCTGGTGATAGTATTGGTGGCTCCCCACCCAAGTGCACTGGCATCAGCTTGGCAGTGCTTTATACTGCCAGAGTTGTCCCATCCAGTTGAATTTTAAGTAACATCTGTGGTAACCTCATATAGGCACTGAATAGTAAGCATCTTTTAAATCGATTCTGGCCATGAAGTAACCTTTGGAAATTAATTGTTTAGCAGTAACAAAGGTTTCCATTTTGAAGTGAATATATTGTACAAATGTATTCAATTTTGTCAGATCTATGATGATGCGACAACCACCATCTTTTTTGTTTTTGGTGAATATATTGGACACGAATTCTAATGGTTCGTGTTGAGTTTTCTCAATTGCACCTTTTACGTAAAGCCGCTCCAATTCAGCTTGCGCTTTTGATTTTTCTTTATCAGAAAGCACGAACATTCGGTTTGGTATATGTTGAACTGGAGGGCTGTACTTGTGTATAAACTCTATTATATATCCCTGGATACTGCTTAAGATGTAAGTATCGGTTGTTAACATGCTCCATGCATTCAGAAAAGAGTGTAATCTCCCCCCAACCTCCATGCTCCCTGTATTTTGTAGGGAACCAGACCCACCTACCTCCATAGTTACCAGTGGCAGGTTTACTTCTTTTTGTAGGTTCTTCGCTGCTGTTGTTGAGCTGGTGTCTGGATTTTCGGTTTGGTTGGCGTTGGAGGTCCCCGCATCTTCCAAGAAGGCCGGCCTGGGCCATGGCCTAAAAAAGACTCATGTTTTGAGTACCGGGCCTTCGAGCTTTCACCAGTTCTGCTGGTGGGTGCGTAGGGGTGCTGTCTTTGGCTGTAGTGGGTTTTTGTTGGAGTCCCTTTTATTAGTCCAGTAGGTTCTCTCGTTCCTGCACCCCTTGCACACTTGTCTTTCCTTCTGCGGACCCCTCTTCCAGGTCAGCCCAGAACTGACCCGCAGTGCTCCCCTCTGATGAGGTAGAAGCACTGTGCAGCCCTTCAAGAGGTACTGCTGTGGGTTTATCATAGGGCCCACAGTGACCCGACTCCATCTCCCGGAGTCTGTCACGTTGGAGCAAATGCTCCACACACCGCTCCATCCGGCTCCAGCGCTCTCGGTCGCTGGCCGCCCGCGGTTGTTCAAAGTCGGACTCCTCTGAGTCCACGACCTTGTTTGTTTTTGTGTCTAGCCTTACCGCCCGGCCGCGTGGATCTGGCCGGTGCGGAGGCGACATCGGGCACAGCTGATCCCACTATCGGTGATCCGAGTGCCGCTGGCTGCTGCTGGCTGCCCGCTGCTCCACGGTCCTCCCTCACCAGCTTTGTCGCAGACCTTGTCTTCTTTGTTTCCCGTTGGTTTCTCCACCTGTAATCAGCATGGGAAAACACAAAAAGACGCAGTTCTTACCTGCATTTCCTGGTTTAAATTGTCGCTACGGGGGAACGTTGTGCCACCCCGCCTCCTGCCGTTATCGACTTGTCAAAAGTCGACGGCCCAATTCTGAATAGTCTCCTGCCCGGCCGTGGTGTTCTGAGCGGCGCGGGACCAAAAGTCGACACAGCTGATCCCTTACGGGGCTTGTGCCTTCAGCTGCTGCTGGCTCCCGCAACTTTGCGGTCCTCCCCAGCCAGCTTCACTCGCAGCACTTGTGGACACTATTTTGTCCAGCTTCCCTCCCCCCCCCCCCCCCCCTGTGTAAAACAGCGCGGGGACAAACACTTCCGCAGAGTAAATCACTTACCTGCAGGTCGCGGTTTCAAACTTACCGCTGCGGGGGAACGCTCCACCCCGCCTGTCGTTTCGCAAGCGTGAAAGCGATATGTCACGCATGCCTCGTGGCGGGCTTCTTCACGTAGTCACTCACGTGACTCCGAAGTAAAATTACCTATTCTACTTTCACCAGTCCTTCAGGCCACAAAAGCATGTTACCTCTCAACATGTATCCCATTTAGCTATTCACATGTTCTCATGTATGTATTTTAGTTCCCTTTGTCCCTCATTTTGTCTCTTGCTCTCATTACTCATGTTGCTGTTTAGTCATCCTATGCTCTGCAACAAAGCATTTCACAAGGCATTTCGGTTTGTGTCTAAGGTAGACACAAAATGCTGGAGTAACTCAGCGGACAGGCAGCATCTCTGGAGAGAAGGAATGGGTGACGTTTCGGGTCGAGACCCTTGTTCAGACTGATGTTGGGAGTGGGCGGGACAGAGATAGAATGTAGTTGACAGTAAGACTGGTGGGAGAACAGGAAAGGGGGAGAGGATGGAGAGAGAGGGAAAGCAAGAGCTATTTGAAGTTAGAGAAGTCAATGTTCCTACCGCTGGGGTGTAAGCGACCCAAGCGAAATATGAGGTGCTGTTCCTCCAGAAGCGTCAGATTGGGAATGGGAGGGGAGGTTAAAATGCTGAACAACCGGGAGCTCAGGTAGGTTAAGATGGACTGAGCGGAGGTGTTCAGCGAAACGATCGCCGAGCCTGCGCTTGTCCCGCCGATATACAGGAGTTGACACCTGGAACAGGGGATACAGTATATGAGGTTGGAGGAGATGCAAGTGAGCCTCTGCTTCACCTGAAAAGACTGTCGTAGTCCTTGGATGGAGTCGAGGTGGGGGGATAAAAGGACAGTTATTGCATCTCCTGCGTTTGCAGGGGAAAGTACGAAGTCTACTCCTGTATATCGGCGAGACCAATCTAACCTTTCTGTCCTGGGCCTCCTGCATTGTCAGAGTGAAGCCCAGCGCAAATTAGAGGAACAGCACCTTATATTTCGCTTGGGTAGCTTACACCCCAGCAGTGTAAACATTGACCTCTAACTTCAAATAGCCCTTGCTTTCCTTCTCGCTCCATCCACTCCCCCTTCCCAGTTCTCCCACCAGTCTTACCGTGTCCGACGACATTCTATCTTTGTCCCGCCCACTTCCCTGACATCAGTCTGAAGAAGGGTCTCGACCTGAAACGTCACCCATTCCTTCTCTCCAGAGATGCTGCCTGTCCCCGCTGAGTTACTCCAGCATATTGTGTCTATCATCGATTTAAACCAGCATCTGCAGTTCTTTCCTGCTCGGTTTGTGTCTATGCATGCTTGTTTTTAGTTTCTTCCTAATAGTTTCATTTTCATCTGTAATATATTACTTTTGTGGAGAAGGGTCAAGGACATGAAATGCTAATTTCATTGTCCACATATACTGCTTGACCTAGTAGTGGTCATTTTCCATGTGTTGATGCTGACATTGGATAGTGAAAATAGAGAAAAGCCTGAACCATTCTAAATGTTCACTTGTTGACATACAAGTCATTCGAGGCTGGAGAAAAACATGGACGAGAGGTGCAGTTTGTTTGGAGAGAAGAGTATTTTTTTAATGTTCACAATTTAGGCATGTACAAGTTCATTATCGGGGAAGCATTACAAAGTCAAGCAATTAGAACAAAGACATTGGAGTAGACATGTTTGTTGAAGAATTTGTAAATAATATTGTAAATGTCATGTTTGAAGTAAAAATCATCCAAAATTTCAAGTATGTAATATTGCTTTCTGTTTTATCATGAGCCAATATTCCCTTGGTGCATTTACTCCATTGCAAGTTACTATATGCTGGGTTGCAGTTGAAAAAATCCAGTTATCCGTTAAAAAAAAGTCCAGTTCATGTGTTGCTATTCATAGGCAATGCTATAGGGAGGTTGCATGACAGTCGAGGTCAAGACCCGTAACCTGTACTGTTGCCACGCAATGCCTTTTGGAGTACAAGCGGTGAATGTCAGGTAAGCACTTACTATGGCTGCCAGTACAGCGGGCATGTCTTCTGTCCCAGCATCCGAACTCCATGCTGACTGGTTTCACACTCGCGGCCGGTGCTTGGCAGCTGAAACGCCCGGCACCCGGGGGAGGAATCCCCGTGTGTGGGTCGGGGTCCAGGGGGGTGAATCGCCCCATGTGGTGCGGGGGGTCGGGGGGGGTGAAATCACCCCGGTGTGGGGGTCGGGGTCCGGTGCTGGTGCAGTGCAGTCAATGACTGGATCGGCGGAGGGACCAGACGGTCCCCAACTCTGCTGCTGCTGACGGGGACGTTGTCGGGTTTATGGCCCCGTGTGTCCGCT